>NC_079503.1:37287409-37581254 GCF_030052815.1 Hevea brasiliensis | reverse complement strand
GAAAATTAGACCTTGAGCTAAACTATCACAATAGCTGAAAGCCGTAGCAAGCTACCCTATAAGATAGAACTATCCAATTAGGTAGCACTCATTCGGTATCTGGAGTCTCCCTATGCTAGGACAAAAGGGGCATACTTACTCTTACCCTGTTCTGCTTTAATTTCCTTTTGTTCGTTTTGCAGGTACTTCCTTGAATTCTACTGAAACACCTACACATTGTCCTACTTTGATAAATGTGTATGTGTCACCCTGCCAACAGTATGATTCAAAACTACCCAAATTTATCTTGCTAATGAGTTTTTCCGCAGGCATCATCAAACCAAGAATCTGTGAAAAAGATAAGGCATCATTTTTATCATGGCATCCTCGAGTCAGTTGGCAGAAGAAGTTCAGAATGCTAAACTATGGTCCAAATCAACTCATACCCCAGTACACTCGCAAAATAATGTTTCAAGACAATAGCTAGCTTACTACCTCATGGGATCTGAATAAAATTGAGGTCAGAATGAACATCCTCAAGGGTCTGTCTAATGGTTGGAGGTCGCTTCCCGATCAGGTCAAGGCACTATTTGAAAATAAATACGGAAAAATTGCCACCCGAATGCGAGTCAAGGTCCAAATCCCGGCATTAAAGGCCATGCTGTCAGTTTGAATCCAAAGTACGGGTATTCCCTTTCAATGACATTTCTCATACAGTTCCCACTATGGAAGAATACTATGCATTTCTAGAGATTCCATCAACACAGAATCGATCTACCTATACCTCGAACATAGGCAGACCTGGAAACGATTAACACATTTGTTAGGTATTCCTTCAGAGGAGGCGAGTCAAAAGAAACAGTCAAAGGGAACACGCATGGATGGTATTGACTCCACTCGAGAAGCGGTTAGATCAATACATCCAAGAGAAATAGTGGGATCGAGCTTCAGTGACACTCGCCTTGGGAATCTATGGCCTGATTTTGTTCCCGAGACCATTGGGAATCATAACCTGCAGCACGGTGGAAGTATTCTGGGCAGTAGAAAAGCAGGAGGTCAATCTGATACCGGCAATTCTTGCGGAGACCTTATTAACCCTTACCATCAGAGACAACAGGCAAAGGGTCCATTAAGTGTTGTTCTCAATTGTTGTACTCGATTACCAATCACATGTGTCTTGTGGAGACAAAAGGATTGACTTGGTACCTTGACCACCTCCCATCGAGAAGATGACCCGCTGGTAATCATCCAAGAATGAACAAAGAAGTGGGGAATGGATTTTGAGTTTCAATAGCCATGATTACCGTTGGAGGAAATCAGGCATCGTGCCAATCCGCTTTGATCAAGACGGAGGTAATCGGGCCAGATCCCTAATCGGAGTGATCGGATACACAAGTTACACTCCGCATTGGTAATGAGGCGCTTTGGCTCAACACACCCGTAATTAACATTGGAAAATACCACCAAGGTCATTTCTACCATGAGCTCAAAGATGAGGAAGGGTTGAAAATGGCTCGCAAATCTTGGGAAAACATCTCTCTGATGGAAAGGTCGCCTAAAGATCCAAGTGCCACACGCGATTATCTTGAATGGAGGGCTGATAGGGACCGAGAACACTCAACTGCAGACCAAGACAATGACCACTAAACGCCCTATTAGAAGAAGCCGATAATCGCCCGCCGACTCACTACAAAAGGCAAATACCGAGAACTCACAATTGCAAGAACAAATAAAACAGTTGGAGGACCAACAGCAGAACCTTAAAAGAAAGGTGAGAAGACTCAGGGAAGAGGCAAGGGCCAAAAAGATAGGGTTCGAAGAGCAAGAGGAACGATGGGAAAAGGAAAAAGACTCTCTCCAAGCTGTGGTAAAAGAAGTAGAAATACAAAATAGTAAGCTTCAGGAAAAAATGAAATACCAAGAAATACTCGTTGAAGAGTATGAACAAGAAAACAAAAAGAAGAAGCTCGAATTGAAAGAACAGGCACTACTCATCAACGATATCTTGAAAGAATGTGCTAAGGAAAGGAAGGAGAAAGAAAGACAAGCTGCTCCTTTTCAAGAGCTGAAAGAGAATGTTGACCAGCTGGAGAGAACGATAGCACAGGGAAAACAAGAACTATTACCTGAATCCGAGTATGCTTTGAAATCATTCGACCCTGCCAAACAAGAAGAAAGGTTATATGAGTATCTCAGAAAATGTCATCTCATTATAAAGAACCTCCCAGAGCCTAGGCCAATGTAAAGAATCTGGTGTACAAATTATTTAGTTAATAAAATGATTTTTGGACCATTGTTTAGCAAAATTGTGAATGAATAGTATGACTCCCGTAGGAACTCCCTCGCTAGGGTTATGTGAAAAAATTGAATGCGCTATATGGACAGGTATCATAAATGCGAATTCAATCCACCATTCACAAATGACTATCGAACGATGCCATGATAAAGTTGATGCAATCATCCTTTCGCAGATTTCATTCTGGCTCACAAATGCCACTGTATCCTTCATCCGGACCAGGACTTTTAGTTTTTTTACAAAATTCAAAATTCATTAAAAACCTTTTTTTGACTCCTTACAGAAAATCAATATTGTTTCAAACAAGGCAAGTCTGACCAAGCACACGGTTCAACCCAAGCAAGTGTACTTAACAAGATCTCGAACAAAGAAGATAATGGAAGATCAGGAACAAGTACAGAACCTACAAGGGCAGGTTTCCGAATTGAAGGATCAGTCTCGTAACTTATGAGACTAATGAGGGAAATGTCCTGCATAAACCTACTGTAACCTAACTTACCACTACCTCCTCCACCTCCTACAACAATGGATCCTCACCAAGCTTCAACTTCTTTTACCTTTCACGCCTATTCCGACCCGACAATCACCGCTAATCCGACTACCATGAATAATGACCTACCTTACTCTCATTACCCAACCATTTCAAACACCGACCCATACCCTTCAATTCTAATCCTCCAGCTCACTCCACCCTCATCTCCCAACTGGGAGCATTTCATGCAAGTGGGAAGAGAAAATAAGACGAGAAAATGAGAAACTATTTGCTCTAGAAGAGAGATTGAGAGCGATCAAGGACGAATATGTATGGTTCAATGATGTGGCATCGCCGATTGGTTCCTAATGTGGTGGTGCCGCCAAGTTCAAAGTCCCCGATTTCGACAAGTACACTGGAATTCGCACTCGCATTCATTTGGCCACCTATATCGCCAAGATGTCCGCTCGACAGATGATGACAGATCGCTAGTCCACTTCTTTCATGAGAGCCTCTCCGGCAAATTTCAGGTGGTGCATTGGCTGACAGAGCAAATCGCGCTCCTGGAAGGATTTAGCTGATGCCTTCTTAAGACAATACAAATTTAATTGCGATGTGGCCCCTATAAGGAGGGACCTCCAGAACCTGGTGCAGAAAGACAGGGAAAGCTTCAAGGAGTATGCCCAGAGATGGAGAGAAAAGGCGGCAGAAGTACACCCCCCGGTGACCGACAATGAGCTATGCTCTCTGTTCATCGAGACTTTGAAAGCTCCTTACTTCAACTTGATGATTGGAAACACTTCCAACAGCTTCTCCGACATCATCCAGGCCGGTGAAAGAATAGAGGCCAACTTAAGAATGGGACGACTACAGGAGTTGGCTAAGAACCCTGCAAAGAAGACTGCCAATTTTGGCAAGAAAAAGGAGGGTGATGTGCATTCCATCACCCGGCAGAATAATTACTCCCCACTTCCCCAAAATAACTACCGGCCATATCCTTCCCCTCATGGCCAAACCATCGCAAACATTCCGCCTCCTTTCCAGAATTATCCACACCCGCGCCCACAGTATCCCCCACCTATAAATTACTAACCTAGACCACCTCCTCCTCCTGCTCAACCGAGACCACCACAAAACAACCCAAGACCCCCAAGAAACCCTGATCCACCTCTTCCCCTCCCGCTCAGTGAAATATACCGATACCTTGTCAGTATAAACCAGATTGTACCAGTTCCCCTAGACCCAATTCAGCCTCTATATCCCAGGTGGTATGATGCCACTGCCCGTTGTGAGTATTATGGAGGGGCATAAGGGCATTCAACTGACAACTGCAGAGCACTCAGGGCGAGAGTACACGCTCTAATCCGGAATGGGTGGCTGAAAATTGAGGGAAATGGTTCCCTCCCCAATGTTACATCAAACCCATTGCCCAACCATAATGCGGGCAATGGTGTAAATATGATAGAGCCTGACGGAGAAAGGTCGACACCGGAGGTAGACGAGCTAATTCCTCACTTTGAGGAAATTTTTGTCATAGCAATGAAGGAAGGCTACCTTTGCCCTCAGGTATCCGGGTCAGTAAAGGATACGGGATGTCCTTACCATGGAGGGGCAGCTGATCATGAGCTGTGGGGCTGTGAGGGATTCAAGCAAGAGATTCAGAACTTGCTATCCCTCAAAGTTTTGAGATGCCAGACAAGGTCGAAGACGGAAGGGGGAGTGAACACAACTAGATACAGCCGGAATGCTTCTACCCCTAAACCCAAAATCACCATCTCAACCCCAGTAGCCTCACCGCCAGTAACCGTTATCCGAACTCCACCTCAGCTCCCTATCACCAATACTCACGTTGTGCCTTGGAACTATAATTTCTAAGTTTTCACTCAAGAAGCGTCAAGCAGTACATCAGCTCTTAATCTCGCCTTGCCTCTGGCACCACCAAAACCATGTTTTACTCCTCATGAGCATTTTAAAATGACTTATGTCGGACCTACCACCAGTACTACTCCCCAGGTTAATCTTCAGCCCGTCACTGCCACAAAATCCTCCTTGCTTGAGAAAGAGGTCGAGTTCATAACTCGAAGTGGGAGGTGTTACGGGAACGAAGAGAAAGAAAAGAGAAAAGGGAAAGTAAAAATGGGAGAGTCACTGAAGAATACAGAAGAGGAGTTTGAGAAAACGGAGGAAGTAGAACCTGTCGGACATAAAGAAGAGGAAGAACTGCTGCTCCAAATAATGAAACAGAGTGAATACGATGTGGTGGAGAAGTTGAGAAAGACACCTGCCCGAATTTCACTGTTATCGCTGATCTTGAGCTCAGAAGTGCACCGACAAGCCTTGCAGAGAATCCTGGATTAGGCCTTTGTAAAACCCGATATCACTCGGGGGCAGTTTGAGAAGATAGTGGGACAAATCCAAGCATCCAGTTTTGTTACTTTCTCGGAAGACGAGATAGACCCAGCTGGTTTAAGGCACACTAAAGCTCTGCATGTAACAGTGAAATGTATGGGTTGTATAGTAGCCAAGGTACTTATTGATAACGGATCAGCTCTCAATGTACTGCCCAGTGCTACCTTGGCTAGATTGCCAGTTGACCAATCAGATATACGTCAAAGTGGTATGGTGGTAAGAGCCTTTGACGGTACCAGAAGAGAAGTGTTGGGAGATATTGATTTACCACTCCAAATTGGCGCATGTACCTTCAACGTCACATTCCAGGTGATGAATATTGAACCGGCCTACACTATGTTGCTGGGGAGGCCGTGGATCCATTATGCGAACGCCATTCCCTCAACTCTGCACCAGAAGATAAAATACATTATGGACGGCAAAATCATCACTGTAAGAGGAGAAGAAGCCATTTTGGTCACCAAGCCATAATCACTCCCTTATGTGGAAGCGGCTGACGAGTCATTAGAAAGCTCCTTCCAGGCCCTTGAGTTATAAGAAACCAGAAATGAAGGGGCTATGGCTATTGTAGCCAAGATAATGTCGAGGAGTGGGTACGAAGAAGGCAAAGGCCTAGGCGCCACATTACAGGGAATTGTGGAACCCATACCGGCTATCCAGAAGGTAGGCCGTTGTGGTTTGGGATATGAGGAAGATGCCCTTATGGATGGGCGATTCTGGATGAGGAAAATGCTTCGGGATCAAAGATTTGACCAGAAAATGGGAAAAAGGAAGGTAGTCCCGAGAATCACAGAGATCTTCACTAAACCGGTCATTGAAAATCCGACAGATGTGGAAGAATCACCTGATGAACCATCCATTGATGTCATCCACCTGGATTCCTTGTATGAGGCTCTGGTCTCGCCAATAGCTGAGGGGCAAGAGCTAGACAACCGATACAGAGGACGCCCTCAGACTCAATCTCGAGTAAAGTACCTTTGGTTATCTACACTTGATCATTTTGTCCATGGTGGCAAGTGTAACTCTGTAAACGGACCTTTTTCTTATGGCATAAATATTAATGAATTAATAGCGCATTTTAAATCCAATTCTCTCTTTCTTTCCTTTTGAATTCCATCCTTATAATATGTTCTATTTTCATTCATTCAGGATCATTCATCAATTAACACCTAATAATTCAATAGACTCAGAAATTCCTCTGGTTAATTTTGAAATCCCCATGACTGCAATTACTTCAAGTGAATCTGAGGAAGATCTTACAGAAGAAAGAGGTGAAAAGGATGAACCTTCCCTAGTGCCTTGTGGAGACAAAACACGCACCATAAACTTAGGCACTGAAGAAGTAAAAAGGGAGCTTAAGATAGTGGAGAGTGAAGAATCGGGAGACATGATCAGTTTGCTTAGAGAATTCCTGGACGTAGTTTCCTGGAGCTATGATGATATGGTTGGTTTAGACCCCTAGATAGTGACGCACAAAATTCCCCTTATTCCGGGGACAATCCCTGTGAAGCAAAAACTAAGAAGAATGAATCCTGACACACTGCTCAAAGTTCGGGATGAAGTCAAGAAACAGTATGATGCTGGGTTCCTGGAAGTAGTCAAATATCCCTAATGGATAGCTAACGCTGTCCCGGTAATGAAGAAGGATGGGAGAATTAGGGTGTGCATTGATTACAGGGATCTTAATAGAGCAAGCTTGAAGGATGATTTCCCTCTCCCCCACATTGATGTGTTAGTAGACAATGCTGTGGGATTGGGCAGGTGTTCATGCATTGATGGGGCATCTGGGTACAATCAAATCCCAATGGATGAGGAAGACAAAGAGAAAACTGCTTTTATCACTCAATGGGGAGTATTTTGCTATCGAGTCATGCCTTTCGGGTTAAAGAATGCCGGTGCTACCTATCAACGCGCTATGGTCACATTATTCCACGATATGATGCATAAAGAAGTAGAGGTGTACGTGGATGATATGATCATCCAATCTAGGGGAGAAGAGAGCCACGTGCAGGTGATGAGGAAAGTATTTGAGAGACTCAAGAAATATCAATTGAAACTGAACCCTGCCAAATGCATATTTGGAGCTAGGTCAGGGAAATTGTTGGGATTCATAGTGAGCGAGAAGGGAATAGAGGTAGATCCAGACAAGGTTCGAGCTATTCAAGAAATGCCATCCCCAAGAACAGAAAGGGAGGTGCGCAGTTTCCTGGGAAAATTAAACTACATATCAAGGTTTATTTCCAATCTCACTGCTAAGGCCGAGCCTATTTTTAGACTGCTCTGAAAGAACAACACCACTCAATGGGATTCAGTTTGTCAAGAGGCTTTTGAGACAATCAAGCAGTATCTGTCAAGCCCACCCGTATTGGTTCCACCCATGGCGGGGAGGCCTCTGATCCTGTATATGGCAGTCCAACAGAACTCGATGGGATGTGTTTTGGGACAACATGATGATACTGGCTGAAAAGAGAGGGCTATTTATTATCTGAGCAAAAAGTTCAATGATTGCGAGTCGAGGTACTATTTCCTAGAGAAAACTTGCTGCGCGTTAGCTTGGACGGCAAATCGCCTCAAACACTACATGTTGAATCACAAGACATGGCTCATCTCCAGGATGGATCCTATCAAATATGTATTCGAAAGCTCATTCGTGCCAGGCAGGATAGCCAAGTGGCAGGTCATACTCTCCCAATATGACATAGTTTATATGACCCAAAAGGCGGTGAAAGGTAGCGTGATCGCCGACCTCCTAGCAGAAAATCCTATCCAGGATTATGAAGCTCTGGATTTTGAGTTCCCTGATGAGCATATTAATGAAGTAGGTCATAAGAAGAGGCCACCGATGCATGGGAAATGAATTTCGACGAGTCACAATTTTTCCGAATTGAGTTGGAGCCGTATTGATATCCCCGATGGAAAACACTTTTCGATAGTCGCTAAGTTGAGATTTGACCGCACCAACAACGCCGCGAATACGGCTTGTGTGATGGGTCTACAGCCGCCATCAAAATGAAAATTAGGAAGTTGGAAGTATACGAGACTCAAACGATTATTTATCGTGTCAAGGAGAATGGCAAACTAAGGATCTGAAGCTGATCCCTTATCAGAAATACTTACTGGAGCTGATTAAGAAATTCGAAGAAATCTCTTTCACTCATCTCAGCAGAGACAAGAATCAATTTGCTGATGCCTTAGCTACTCTAGCTGTTATGGCTCAAATCGAAAAAGGGCAGATGACTCATATATTAAAGATTAAGACAAGGAATGAGCCAGCTTATTGCTTCATGATTGAAGAAGAACCTGATGGTAAACCTTGGTATCATGACATCCTGTTTTACTGCAAAACCAGAGGATTCCCTTCGGGGGCGAGCAAAAACAAAAGGAGGATGATTCGGAGATTAGCATTGGAATACTTTCCCAGTGGAGAAACCCTATACAAGAGGAGCCCCAACGGCGAATTGTTGAGATGTGTGGATGCAAAAGAGGCGAAGAAGATCCTTTTTGAGACTCATGAGGGAAATTGTGCAACCCATGCCAATGGGCACATGATGGCTAAGCAAATCATGCGACGTGGGTATTTTTGGACTACAGTGGAAAAGGATTGCATCAAGTATTTCCGAAAGTGCCATAAGTATCAGATTTATGCAGATCCGATAAATGTGCCACCTCACAAGTTGTCCAACCTTGTCTCACCATGGCCCTTCACAATGTGGGGCATCAATGTGATTGGTCCCATCAACCCTAAGGCATCCAATGGGCACAGGTTTATCCTGGTAGCAATCGACTATTTTTCTAAATGGGTCAAAGCCACGTCATACGCCCATATTACACATAACACGTTTCTCAAATTCCTCAGAAACAATATCATCTGCCGGCATGGTCTCCCCAATGAAATCGTCACTGACAACGCCAAGAATCTCAATGGTCCAAAGATTCAGAGATTGTGTGGTCAATACAAAATCTGACATCTCAATTCCTCCCCATACCATCCCCAGATGAATTGAGCGGTGGAAGCCACAAACAAAAATCTCAAGAGGATAATCCGGAAAATGACGGTCACATATAGGGATTGGCATGATATGCTTCCCTACGCTCTTCACGCATACCGGACTTCTATAAGAACCTCAAGCGGGGCAACTCCATACTCACTGGTTTACGGGATGGAAGCAGTATTACCTATTGAAGTTGAAATTCCTTCCCTAAGGATTCTGGAGGAATCAGGGATTGATGAGTCAGAATGGATCCAGTTAAGGTTGGATCAGTTAAACTTACTAGATGAGAAAAGGTTAACAGCAGCATGTCATGGGCAATTATACCAGAGGAGAATGGCTAGGACATTTGACAAAAGCATTCGCCCACGCGAATTCCAACCCGGGGACCTGATTCTGAAGAAAGTGCTGTCGAATCAAAACGATCCCCTAGGCAAATGGTCACCAACCAATGAGGGACCCTATGTGGTTAAAAAGGCATTTTCTGGAGGAGCCTTGATCTCGACCCACATGGATGGTGAAGAATTGCCAAGACCTGTGAATGCTGACACCGTCAAGAGATACTATGCCTAAAAAAAAAAAAAAAAAAAAAAAAAAAGGGGCTAGGGGTGAAAACCCGAAAGGGAGTCCCAAGAACCAAAATGGAGAAATAAGGAATGGGGCATGAAACCGAGGATAGAGAAGAAACCGTCACGACATGAGGCTTCAGAGAACTTGAAATAATGGCAGTTAAGGGATTTCAAAGCCAGCCACAAGGAATATGTGAGATCTATCCTTGTACCCTTTTCCTTTGAAACTCTATCTTTGTTTTTATTAAAGCTATAATAAAGTCATACTTCGTTCCCTATGCTTTTATCTTCCCTTTATACTCACTCTTTAACATTATCTTTCTGCAATCTCGTTATTTAATGTGCTATTGATCTGTTAAAATTTTTTGCCATAAGATTAAGATTTGATAATTGATAACCTCACGTACTTTACTATGAGATTTGCAGGAAATGACCTGGAAGAAAAGGGGGGGTAGGAGTGAAAACCCGAAAGGGCGCTCCTAGCAAAATGTGTTAAAGAAGGCGAAAACCCCAAAGGGACGCTTTCTGTAAAATGAGTGAAGGATGAAAACCCAGAAGGGCATCCTGAAAAGAGCGAGCAAAAAAAAAAAAAAAAAAAAAAAGGAGAAAACTAGAGGTGAAAACCCGGAAGGGCGCTTCTAGTCATATAGACGAAGGGGAAGTGAAAACTCGCAAGGGCGCTTTTCTGGAGAAAGTCAAAAAAACAAAAATGGGGCATTTGAAGAAATGAGGCCATAGGTCAAGTCTTACAACTCGTCCTCCATTCATCATTGGCCTTCGGGATTCTGTTAAGTACACTTCATCGGGGAAGAACTTCTTGTGTCGGGATTAGACTTGCTTTGTAAGTTGATTTTAATTTTCCAGCATTTTATATTTTCTGTTATCAATCTCTGGTTCCTTACTCTAAGTTGATTTTAATTTTCAGCATTTTAAATTTTCTGTTAATCAACCTCTGGTTCCTTGATCTAAGTTGATTTTAATTTCATGCATTTACATTTCCTGTTATCAACCTCTGGTTCCTTGATCAAAGTTGATTTTAATTTCCTGCAATTTACATTTCCTGTTATCAACCTCTGGTTCCTTGATCTAAGTTGATTTTAATTTCCTACAATTTAAATTTTCTGTTATCAATCTCTGGTTCCTTGATCTAAGTTGATTTTAATTTCCTGCAATTTAAATTTTCTGTTATCAACCTCTGGTTCCTTGATCTAACTTGATTTTAATTTCCTGCAATTTACATTTCCTGTTATCAATCTCTGGTTCCTTGATCTAAGTTGATTTTAATTTCTTGCAATTTACATTTCCTGTTATCAACCTCTGGTTCCTTGATCTAAGTTGATTTTAATTTCATGCATTTACATTTCTTGTTATCAACCTTTGGTTCCTTGATCTAAGTTGATTTTAATTTCCTGCAATTTAAATTTTCTGTTATCAACCTCTGGTTCCTTGATCTAAGTTGATTTTAATTTTATGCATTTACATTTCCTGTTATCAACCTCTGGTTCCTTGATCTAAGTTGATTTTAATTTACTGGAATTTACATTTCCTGTTATCAACCTCTGGTTCCTTGATCTAAGTTGATTTTAATTTCCTGCAATTTACATTTCCTGTTATCAACCTCTGGTTCCTTGATCTAAGTTGATTTACATTTCCTGCAATTTACATTTCATGTTATCAACCTCTGGTTCCTTGATCTAAGTTGATTTTAATTTCCTGCATTTACATTTCCTCTTATCAACCTCTGGTTCCTTGATCTAAGTTGATTTTAATTTCCTGCAATTTACATTTCCTGTTATCAACCTCTGGTTCCTTGATCTAAGTTGATTTTAATTTCTTGCAATTTACATTTCCTGTTATCAACCTCTGGTTCCTTGATCTAAGTTGATTTTAATTTCCTGCAATTTACATTTCCTGTTATCAACCTCTGGTTCCTTGATCTAAGTTGATTTTAATTTTCTGCATTTACATTTCCTGTTATCAACCTCTGGTTCCTTGATCTAAGTTGATTTTAATTTCCTGCCATTTACATTTCCTGTTATCAACCTCTGGTTCCTTGATCTAAGTTGATTTTAATTTCCTACAATTTAAATTTTCTGTTATCAACCTCTGGTTCCTTGATCTAAGTTGATTTTAATTTCCTGCAATTTACATTTCTTGTTATCAACCTCTGGTTCCTTGATCTAAGTTGATTTTAATTTCCTGCATTTACATTTTCTGTTATCAACCTCTGGTTCCTTGATCTAAGTTGATTTTAATTTCCTGCAATTTACATTTCCTGTTATCAACCTCTGGTTCCTTGATCTAAGTTGATTTTAATTTCCTGCAATTTACATTTCCTGTTATCAACCTCTGGTTCCTTGATCTAAGTTGATTTTAATTTCCTGCAATTTACATTTCCTATTATCAACCTCTGGTTCCTTGATCTAAGTTGATTTTAATTTCCTGCAATTTACATTTCCTGTTATCAACCTCTGGTTCCTTGATCTAAGTTGATTTTAGTTTCATGCATTTGCATTTCCCGTTATCAACCTCTAGTTCCTTGATCCAAGTTGATTTTAATTTAACTTTTGTTGCCGATCTCTAGGTCACTAACTTAGGTATGCTTTAGTTCCCCAACTTCGAACCCCTAATCGTCCAAAATATGGGTCTAAATCTTTACATAATTCCTACACGGGAAAATTTTCCCCTTTAATAGAAATTATGTGAAGAGGGGCAGCTGTCGACACCATATTTTGGCCGATCCCCAGAATTAATAAACTTTAAAACCAATCCCCAGTACTAAGTCTCCCTTTGATAGCTAACCACATTTTCAATCTCTCTTCGCTAGATAACCACATTTCCGATCTCTCCTCACAAGGAATTAAATCAATACTAAGTCCTCACATCGGTCAAAGCCTTACCGGTCTATTAAATCACTCACCGATCTCTCAAACCCATTGTCGAATCTCCTGACCAGTCAAGTATATTCCTGGTCTCTGTTGACAAATGAAATTGAACTAACACTAGATCTTTTTTACCATTTTTGTTGCCGATCTCCCTTTCAAAAGTTTAAGAATAATCAAAGGTTCCGTTCTGGTTTAATCATGATCCCGATATTAAATGTTCAAGCCAAATTTCTAATTTTAATCAAGTCCCGTTTAGCGTTGGTTCCCTACCGATCTCATGCTCATTGTGTTTTCCGATCTCTCACACTTAGGTTAATAATCACTTTCAGTTATTTCAACATACTCAGACAATCAAGTGTTTAAATAATTTAGAAATTTTCTGATCACAACCATTCATCGAATAAAAGAGGTATTCCATTTCATTTCATTTCAAAAATTTGTACAAGTTGTTTAGCTGGAGGATCACCCCCAGCCTGATCTACATTTTGTCCGTCTCCCCCCTCACCCTCAGCCTCCTCACTCTCCTCGCCTTCATCCTCGGGAGCCAGGTTGGCCATCCAGGAGAAGTCCTCCTCAAGGTAACACTTCTTGAGCTCAGCCAGGAGATCTCTATGGGCATTTACATAAGCGCCGGCCACTCCAGTCACCATCTCTTCCTCTTTCGCCTTGAGCTCCTCAGCAAGGTAAGCAAGTTGAGCAGCTTCATCGACTCGGAGTGCTTGCACTTCCTCAAGAGCATGATCCCGCTCAGCCAGAACATGAGCTTGCTCGGCCAGCTTGTCCTCGTAATACTTCGATCGCCCCTCAAGTTGAGATATGTAGTCCCGAGCGGATGATAGTTGGGATTGGAGGGAAGCTACTTCATGACCTATCCTCTCGACCTCTTTGCCCAGCCGATGCGCCTTCTCCCGAATCATGTGCTGATTCACCAAACACTCAACGTTCAAGCTCATAGATTTGGTCAAGATATCATCAAGGCTATCCGGAGACAGCCTATCCCGATCTTCTCAAAGGCAGATAGAGGACGCCAGCACCTTGGCAAAACCAGGATTCTCCCGAACCGTGCAATTTTTCTCCAATGAATGGACCAAGACCTGGGCACCGCGAGAAAGGGGCCTCACCTATTATTGGGAAGGACCCCCTTCCGCGCCCGGAACAACTGGAGGAGGCGGAGGCGGTTCTTCCCTCCGAGGAGGAGATCGGATCACTTCCACCTCGAAGATCGGCGGTCCCGAAGGTTGAGACGAGCCTTCTCGTATTTCCCCGGGCTCGTGACGAGGTGCCTGCATCTCCTCGGCCCGCTTCATCTCCCGTACCTTCCGGGAAATCTCCCTCTTTCGCTTCCAGCTATCCTTGGAGGCTTCGCCGCTTGCCATACCTGCACAAAGAAGAGGTCAGTGAGATCGCTAAGGTCCTGAGATCTGAGATGTAGAAAATACGGAGGCCGAGGTCAGAGAGCTGAAGCTCGCGATCTTTGCCGGTGATCAATTCCATAGTCCAATAGTGCAGCTCGGCAGTCACCGCATCCGAGCAAGAGAACTTCTCTCTGCTCTCCTGCTCTTTCAAATCCATCACCATTGCGCCCTCTTGTCTATTCAGGGCAAGGTACCTCAGAATTAATGGACTCTGGTGCAGCCAACTACGTGGGAAACCCTCAAAACTATTTGGGATTTTGCTTCTCAGGATAAAAAAGCGGTTCTTCCAAATCTTAAGGGAGGACGGCAGATCGGTAAAAAGCTCGCAGTGGGGTTTTGCCCGGAAAAACCAATACTCGTCGTCCTTTCGACGAGTTAACCTATGAAGGTCGGCGAACACCTTGGCAGTAGGACTAATTCCCTTAGCTCGGCACCAGCCACGGAAGGCCACAAGGATCCGCCACGAGTTCGGGTGAACTTGGGCGATGCATACTTGGTGAAATTTCAGAACTTCTTTGAAGAAGTCGTCTAAAGGGAACCGTAGCCCGGCTTTTAACTGCTCTTCGTACACCATGATCATGTCATTCCCCTCAAAGAAGTGATCAGCTCGAAGATCGCCGTGACACTTAATGAGTTCGAATAAGTCAGGGTGAATGTTGTATTCTTGGCTGAACGACTGTAGGTCGGTTTCTTTAAGAATGGACGGTAGCTCGTCCATGGGGAGGTTTTCTCTCCCTGAAGAATGTGTTTGTTTCGAAGATGTCGCCTGCCCCTGAATTGGGGCGGAGGCCCTAACAGGTTCAGTCCGAACGCTCGGTCCGACCACCTCTACCTCATCGGATGACCCCGAGACCTGAGCGGAAGGGGGGCTTGCCGCTCTCTGACCCTCGGCACCGCTCATTTTCAAAGGAAATAAAGAATTTAAACTAAAAGAAAGATCAAAGCCCTTACCGGAGTCTGATCGGCGTCGGAAGAACTTGAGAAAACGAGAGAATTTTGAAGTTGTGAGCGAGAGACTGAAAATGACATACGGGAGCAATTGGCTAACCCCACCCCTATTTATACTCGTCCGAGCATTTAATGCTCACGATGTTCCAGGCACTGCTTCGGTTAGCGGGAGTCGCCAGCTGTTCTGACACATCTCACGAATATTCCAAAATTTCATAATGAGGGACCGGATAGTTAGGGATCGGCTAATTAAAAACGATGTTTGGAAGTATGGATCGGATAAAGACTATTTAGTTGGGAACCAGATCGGATAAACACTTCAGAGATCGGAAGCAACAATAATAAAATGATAACTGTCAAAATAAAATTTTATTTCCAAAAGCCAGATTACATCATTTGGGCGATCCCAAGAGATCGGATTACATTTCCAAAAGTCAGATTACATCATTTGGGCGATTTCAAGAGATCGGATTACATTTAAGGACCTGACTACATCAAAAGCCGATCTCTAGCGATCAGCGGAACATCCCATCTATAGGGCCTATGTCAAAGCCCAGGCTGTGACTGATCCAAAGGATGTGTTCGACCAGAAGACCGGCCGACGACATCGGATAGATGTACAGCTTAGATGGCGGTGACAGCGACTCTCATGAGAATGAGAGATCGTTACCAGTATTACCGCTCGGAACCCAGCCGCTGTCGAAACACCCAGTGTGGAGGAAAGTCGCTATCGGAACACCCAAGGGTCGACGAAACATTAGTAGTTTTCTCGGCCAACATCAGTTCGCCGGTTATATCGATTGAACAGCTCGAGATCGGCACAATCAAGGTCCTCGACCCGGATCAGTTAGTTAGTCCAGTTCTCTCACCATCATCAGATAAGGTCATCATAATTCCTCGATCACCGGGATCGTAAATTTTTAGTCGGGGAATAAAGAGGTCCATCGGAAAAGGATCAAAAGCCACAATCGTGGCGAACTTCACGAGCAAATAGAATCGAAAGTAAGAAGGAAGAGAGGAAAATCGAATGAGGAAAGTCTCTTCCGTCAGGGGTATATATAGGGGAAAATCGGGCATTTATTGCTAAGTAGAAAATGAAGCGGACGCTTCGGGAATCGAGGGGAATTAATGCTTTGACCGGACTGGGCCTGATTAAGGGAAATATTGGAATAATAGAGATTGGAAGATGGGAGACCGGTATGAAAGATCGGAGAAGGATCATGTTAAGAAGATCAGAAAGGAAGAGAGAGCAGAAAACAAAAAGAATAAGGGGCCTACCGCTGTCGCCATGATCAGAGCCGAGGTAGTTAAAGCGTTGCAGGTAAAATCTCAACCGTATGCCCCAGAATCACCCGCATTACTAACAGGTGCCAGAATATATCATGACAGCGCTGTACTTCCCAATCTCCACCGTTGATCCAACTTGTAAGGATGAGCCCAAGGCCCTTGGATCAAAGAAGAAGACGACAAAACCAGCGCCTTTCACTCCTAGCCCTTGGATCGCCCCGGACAAGAGAATTTGGGACCGTCAGATTAGAGGAAGAAAAAGACAAATATTCTGAAGTGGATCTCGGTCGTCTATTCTAATTCTCTTTAATTCTTGAGCTTAGGATTATGTCCTTTGAAATCTTGACCCTCCATCTCCCTCAAGATAGATCCTGACCCTTCAAGGGGAACACCCGGTCCCTATAAATACCTGCATGAAAAACTGTTTAAGGGACGGACAAAAAAGGAGGAAGTTACTATAGCGGAAGAACTCTGAAATTTAATTCAGATCGTTACTCTGCTTTCATAAGAACTTTTGGAACCAGTTTTCTGAAGTGTTTCCTTAAAAGATTTTGAACACTGAAACTCTCCATTTTCAGCTCGTTCATTATCCCGTAGCATTCATATTTTTCAGTTCCTTGTTATCTTTATTTTCACTTCCATCGCCCATGCTCAATCTCATTTAAACTCGGGTATAATTCTGACTCGATTGCATTTAGTGAAGCACTCTTTGTTCCAAGGCGAACCTTAGTCTCCCGGCTATCAACTTGCAATATTATTGCATTTTGTGATTCTCGGTTAGTTCACTAGAATCGACTCCTTACAGGTCAGTATTCATGTTGCCATTTTATTAAGTTTAGTTCTTATTTTACGCATTTCCATTCTTCTTTCTTTACGTATGTTATTTTCTTTAAGTTCATATTGTTAGTAGTATGCCCTAGAGCATATCATTTAGTATGTATCTTGTACATAATTTTATTAATAAATGGCATTTCCACTTTTCTGTTTATATAATATATTTATGTGTAATAGAAAAGGTCCATTGATATTTTGTTAGAAATATTATTCTTAAGTTGTTAAGAATATGAGTGACAATATTTCTAGCACAAAGTATCATAAATAGGTTCACAATCGAGGATACTTCATAATAAGGACATGACTTATCCAGAAAGATTGTATTCATGTTTGTTCCCAAGTTATTTATATGAGATATAAATAAGATGGAATGGTGAGTCTCATGCCATATAACAAACATGATAGGCACTTATAAATGATAAGTAGGCCGAACCAGTGACACTTATGACAAGCACATGGAGTTTACTCTTGTCAATGTTTTGTCATAAATCATATCAGTGCATATAATCTTTAGACCAGAGATAGCACAGTTATCTTGTATATAGGTAGTTTGAGTTTGATACTGCTTTCATACTTGTACTGTGTATGGGTATATGGGCATGTGTTGGCTCCTACTAGTTATATATGGAGGTAGGTGTTGATCAAGATGGAATCTGTTCCTCTAAGTAAATAGAGATAAAATCCTATGTTCATTTAATTGTTCTTGATGTTTCAAGTTCCTAGCCAGGACAGATAGATTTATTCAGAAAAGAGTTTCTGATGAGAAAATCTTTTTAATCAAGAACTGGAATTAAAAGAGAACATAATATTCATAGCAAATGGAGTTTGACATAAACCATGACTCCAGCTTGAGTTGGGATTTTGTAACAGAGAGATTCTAGTGCATGGTAACATATGATTATAGGTTCATTTAAGGTAAACCTTATTACTAATTGGGTGGCCATGGCATGCTATGCTAGGTGTTAACCATGGTCTATGAGGTTCATAAAATGATTTAGAGAAATCATTTATGGTAAGAAAGAGTTCTGATGATATTAAGAATTGATATCATGTCTCATTGCCAATTAGTGATGAGCCTAGTAAGTCACACACATACACAAGTTATCACCTAATTAAATATGATTTAATTAATTAATTAAAGAGTTTAATTGATTAATTAAATTGGTTTGATTTGCAATTAGATTGCAAAGTCCCTAGCATGACTTGAAACCAAATCTAGATTATTAGATGTATAATATAAGTTAAATTTATATTTAAAGTGTTTAAATATGAATTTAATTAATGAGAAATTAATTAATAGAGATTAATTAATTAATTTATATTTGATATAAATTAATTAGAAGAAGAAAAATAATTATTTTGGGTTGAGAACTCAAAATTAAGACATAGGGGCATTTTGGTCATTTTGCAGTGTGACACGTGGCACCATGAGATGGTGACACATGGCATAACACATAAGCTTGCCAAATGTTTTTTAATCATGTAAGATGATTAAAATCGAGATTAAATATAGGTTTGACACTTGGCACAATGTGATTGGGTCACTTAAACCTACAGCTAATCAAAGGGTGACATGTGGCAAGGGTTTAATGTGTTAACCTAGCTATTTAAGTGTTGTTATGAGAAAATAAAACACAACCAGCAGCCACACTCCTTTGTCACGCCACTTTGAGGGTTTTTATCTCTTCTTCTTCATCTCTTATCAATTCAAAGAGATTAGCCATCAATCTCTTGAATTAAGAACACTAGGAATTGTTTCTAGTGTCCTGTTTACATCTCTAATCTCTTAAAAGGCAGAACTTGAATTTCTAATTAATAGAAAAGGCTTTAGAAGCTGTTCAAGGGCTGCCATAGGTGTTCTTGGTGTGGACAAGCTAGAGGGACAACATCTGGTGTCCTGAAGACGAATCTCAAAGGCGCAGACACGCTGCAGTGCATCAAGAGGTTAGTGTAATCGTTCTTGATTTAATCTAGGGTTCTAAAATTAATATGATTAATTTTAAAATCTTAAATGGCAAATACAGATCCAAAAACATATTAAAAGAGTTTTAATATGTTTTTTATCATTGAAATCAAATAGATAAAAATAAATCTTGCATGATGCATGTGACCCTAGGTGAAAATTTTTGAATTCAATGGTATAAACTTGTGTTTTTCAAGCTTCCGTTCCTTCAATTGGTATCAGAGCCGCTATATTTGCCATTTAGATTGTTGATTATATGATTTAATTGTGTGTTTGATCATGAGATCAAAAGTTCATTGCTGGTTGCAAAGCAAGTTGGCGGCATACTTGAAAAAACACCATCAATGGTGCACATGGTTTGGCTTTCATGGGTGGTTTAAGGTTTGGCTTTTAATTCTGCAATTGTTGTATGATCTAAGGCCTATTCTTTGACTAATTAAAGTGTTTAATTAGTAGTGTTTATCACACAATTAAATTATGATTCAAATCAGAATTTTAAAAATTGTTTGAATGTGATTCAAATATGAATTTTAAAAGTTGTTTGAATGTGATTCAAATCTGAATTTTTAAAGTTGTTTGAATCATATTTAAATCTGATTTTTTAAAATTGATTGAATAAAATTCAGATCTGATTTTTTAAAAAATGTTTGAATGTGATTCAAATCTGTTTTTTAAAAAATGTTTGCATGTGATTCAAATCTGAATTTTTGAAGTTGTTTGAATATGATTCAAATCTGAATTTTTAAATTTGTTTGAATGAGATTCAAATCTGAATTTTTAAATTTATTTGAATCATATTAAAATCTGGATTTTTAAGTTGAATATGAGATATTCAATTTAATTTAAGTATGTATGTTTCATTTAATTGTTAAATAGTGATATGCATGATGGATGATCATGGACTATAAAAGACCAATGTGATTGGATTTATTTCTTTTATGTTTCTTTGGGATTGTAAATTAATTAATTTATTTTAATTTTTTTTGGGCATGTATTATTAAGTTTGTAATAATTTTTGGGTTGTAATTTCATTTATTTAAGTTCTTGTAAATTCGCCTTAGTATGCCAAGGATTACTTTGTAATATTGGATTGCAAGAAGTTCAAGGAGGTCAAGAGCATTGGTGGGACCAGTGGGAGGAATTCAAGATCAAGTGTTGATTATGTACTCTTTCAGCAACTCTTGTAAAATGAATGAATGAATGAAATGCACCTAGGAATGCCCTGATTCAATTCTTGGTGGCTCAGAATTGAATCCCTTAGAAAGTCCATGATCATACCATATTTACTGCTTATCCATGAATGCATGAGATGTATGGGAATGTATGCAATTATATGATATATGCATGCTAAATGGATAATGTGCAAAGTAAGACCTTAATAGTAAATAGAATGACCATAAAATCTTCCAAACAAATGATTAAGATGGAAATGCTATAATTAAAGTAATTATAACATAGACCCTCCATTGGGGCAATTATTTTAAGAAATTTTAAATAGTTGCATAAGATACAATTTATTTAAGAGATTTTCTTAAGAATAATTGTTAAGCATGAGATGTTGTAAATATGTAAATGGTTTAGTGGCCAATATTGGATGTACCTGAGGACATTAAAATTATTTGCATAATTACTGGATCAATGGGATCAACTTAACTAATGCAAGATAAGTCAATAATGGATGTACCTGAGATTTTGAGCATTAGGGGCTAGGTAAAGGATTGAACCTCACATGAGATGTGATGGGCAAGAAGTTGCTCACTTATAGTTTATTGTAATTCCAATAATGGATGTACCTGAGGATGATCAATAGAATTATAAGAATTCAATCACCCACTAGAAATCCATCCAACTAGGATTTCCGTTTTCTACTTTGGAAGTGTAGGATTCGCTAAGTTAGTGGGAGGACAAATTTGATTAAAAGACCATAATTATTTTGGTTAATTACATGATACATTTACTAATTAATCTGGTTATTTTCTGCAATTAATTTTCTGATAATAATGAGCACAGAACAACCACCACCATCCAATATCCTTGCAAGCATACTTGATCGCAATAGGTTGACAGGACCTAATTTGTCTGATTGGCTAAGAAATTTGAAACTTGTTCTGAACCTTGAACATATAGGATATGTTCTAGATTCAAATGTTCCTGGTCCCTTACCTCCAGAGGCCACACAAGAGGAACATGAAACTTTGGACAAGTGGAAGGAGCATGATATGAGAGCTAAGTGTTACATGTTTGCTTCCACGAGTAATGAGTTCTGACGACATGAAAACTTGCAGAGTGCAAGTGAGATCCTCCTTCACCTACAAGAGTTGTATGGTGAGCCTTTGTAGGAATGCTAGGTATGAGATATCTAGGCATTGCTCCGCATGAGGATGTCTGAGGGACAGAATGTTGGGGATCATGTCCACAAGATGATTCGGCTGATTGAGCAGTTGGAATATCTTGACTTCAACATGGATTTCTAACTACAGACGGATTTGATCCTTCAGTCCCTTCCTGAGTCTTTTGGGAATTTTGTGACAAATTTCCATATGACTCAACAGGAATGCACCTTAGCTGGTTTACTCAACATGCTGGTTATTGCCCAAAAGAATATGCCAGGCAATAAAGGAAAAGAGGTAGCTTTGGTTGCATCTTCTTCTGCTGGAAAGTCCAACAAAAAGAAGGGCAATAAGAAAAAGAAACCTCAGATTCCTGGTCCTTCTAAGAAAATAGCTAAACAGAAAAGCAAGACTAAAGCTGATGAAGGCAAAGGAAAGTGTTTTCACTGCCAACAAGAAAGTGTTTCCATTTCCAATAGGAAAGTGTTTCCATTAGCCAGAGTATAGCAATCTAAATGAATGCAATGCCATGGGGAAAACCAACTCAAGTTCAAAATATATTTGGCACTTAAGGTTATGTCATGTTGCAGAAGATAGGATTGCAAAACTGGAGAAAATGGGGATTCTATCCTCATTGGGCTCTGAGCCTACTCCAACTTGTGAATCTTGCCTTCAGGGCAAAATGACTAGATCACCCTTTGTTGGACAAGGGCTAAGAGCTGAAAATATTTTGGAGCTAATACATAGTGATGTATGTGGTCCATTTAAAGAAATGGCTAGAGGGGGTTTTCATTATTTTATTACCTTTACTGATGATAAATCAAGGTTTGGGTATTTGTATTTGATGTAATACAAACATGAATCTTTTGAAAAGTTCAAAGAATTTAAATCTGAAGTAGAAAATCAAACAGGAAAGAATATTAAAGCTCTTCGATCAGATCGTGGAGGTGAATATTTGAGTACTGAATTTGATGAATACTTGAGAGAGCATAGCATTGTTTCTCAGCTGACTCCTCCAGGAACGCCATACGGGAATCTTTGTATCTGAAAGGAGAAATCGTACCCTATTGGATATGGTACGTAGTATGATGAGCTATACTGATATGCCAATCTCCTTTTGGGGATTTGCATTAGAATCAGCTTTGTATATTCTGAATAGGATTCCATCAAAATCAGTTTCTTCCACACCTTATGAGATATGGCATGAAAGAAAACCAAGTCTTAAGCATGTTAAGATTTGGGGTTGTCCAGCTTATATCAAAAAGCTGAACACTGATAAATTGGAGACCAGATCAGAAAAAAGTCGATTTGTTGGATATCAAAAAGATAGTTTTGGATATTATTTTATTTCCCTACTTCACAAAGGTTGTGATAAGTAGAGATACCATATTTCTTGAACAACAGTTTGTTCAAGAAGGAGGCAAAGGAAGGCAAATAGAGTTAGAATTGGAGAATTCTGACCAACCAACAGATCAGATGGATATAGATCCATCTAGTCAACCAATACCCGTTGATGAAACATCTATAGCTGTTCCTTGTAGAACAACCAGGGTATCTCACCCACCAGTGAGATATGGTTTTCTTCATGAAGAAGAACAAGAGTTGTCTACTCATGAAGAAGTAGATCATGGAGATGATCCACTTACCTATGAAGAAGCTATATCAGATATAGACTCTTCAAAATGGATTGATGCTATGAAATCTGAGATTGATTCCATGTATAAGAATCAAGTTTGGGATCTTGTTGACCCACCTGAAGGGATTATACCTATAGGGAACAAATGGGTTTTCAAGAAGAAAATTGGTTCTGATGGAAAGGTAGAGACCTATAAGGCAAGACTAATAGCGAAAGGGTTTCGCCAAAGGCAAGGAATCGACTATGAGGAGACTTTCTCGCCTGTTGCCATGCTTAAATCAATTAGGATTTTATTAGCAATAGCTGCATACTATGATTATGAGATTTGGCAGATGGATGTCAAAACAGCTTTTCTCAATGGATACATTGAAGAAAACATTTTCATGGAACAACCTAGGGGTTTTGAATCCCAAGATAGTTCCAAGGTATGCAAGCTAAAGCGATCCATTTATGGGTTGAAACAAGCTTTGAGGAGTTGGAACATTCGTTCTGATGAAGCAATTAAATCCTTTGGTTTTATCAAAAATGAGGATGGGCCATGTGTATATAAGAAGGTTAGTGACAGTGCTATCACTTTCCTTGTCTTATATGTGGATGACATACTGTTGATGGGTAATGACACAGGTATGTTGACGACTATAAAGGTATGGTTGTCAAATACATTCTCCATGAAAGACTTATGGGAGGCAACCTATATTCTTGGGATTCGCATCTATAGATATAGAGTGAAAAGAATAATTGGTTTATCTCAAAGTCTATACTTGGAAAAGGTGTTAAAGAGGTTTAACATGTTTGATTCCAAGAGAGGATTGTTACCAGTGAGACATGGTATCCATCTTTCTAAAGAGATGTCTCCAAAGACACCTGAAGAAAGAGGTAAGATGGACAGGATTCCATATGCTTCGGCTATTGGAAGTTTAATGTATGCAATGTTGTGTACTAGGCTGATATCGCATATCTTTGTTAGTTTGACTAGCGGTATCAATCCAATCCAGTTTGGAACATCGATAGTCACAAGAATATCCTTAAGTACTTGAGAAGAACTAAGGATTTATTCTTGATTTATGGAGGTGGAGACTTGCAAGCTGGATGGTTATCACGATTCGATTTCCAATCGGATATCGATGATAGAAAGTCTACCTCTGGATATGTGTTCATTTGTAATGGATGTGCGATCGGTTGGAAGAGTTCCAAGCAGAGCACGATCGCAGATTCCACTACGTAGCCGAGTATATTCTTTGCATCGAATCTTTGCCAAAGGAAGCTGTTTGGATAAAGAAGTTCGTGACAGAACTTACAGTAGTTCCTTCCATTGAGTCAGCAGTTCCATTACACTGTGACAACAATGGAGCAGTTATACAGGCTAAGGAACCAAGGTCTCACCAGAAATCCAAACACATAGAAAGGCGCTACCACATTATCAGAGATATAGTTGGGCAAGGCGATATAGCCATGCAGAAAAAATAACATCAGTTGAAAAATCCAGCTGATCCATTCACTAAGCCTATGTCACAGACTCAGTTAGACAGACATCTTGAGAAGATAGGTCTAAGATATTGTAATGAATGGCTCTAGTGCTAGTGAGAGATTGTTAGTAGTATGCCCTAGAGCATATCATTTAGTATGTATCTTGTACATAATTTTATTAATAAATGGCATTTCCACTTTTCTGTTTATATAATATATTTATGTGTAATAGAAAAGGTCCATTGATATTTTGTTAGAAATATTATTCTTAAGTTGTTAAGAATATGAGTGACAATATTTCTAGCATAAAGTATCATAAATAGGTTCACAATCGAGGATACTTCATAATAAGGACATGACTTATCCAGAAAGATTGTATTCATGTTTGTTCCCAAGTTATTTATATGAGATATAAATAAGATGGAATGGTGAGTCTCATGCCATATAACAAACATGATAGGCACTTATAAATGATAAGTAGGCCGAACCAGTGACACTTATGACAAGAACATGGAGTTTACTCTTGTCAATGTTTTGTCATAAATAATATCAGTGCATATAATCTTTAGACCTGAGATAGCACAGTTATCTTGTATATAGGTAGTTTGAGTTTGATACTGCTTTCATACTTGTACTGTGTATGGGTATATGGGCATGTGTTGGCTCCTACTAGTTATATATGGAGGTAGGTGTTGATCAAGATGGAATATGTTCCTCTAAGTAAATAGAGATAAAATCCTATGTTCATTTAATTGTTCTTGATGTTTCAAGTTCCTAGCCAGGACAGATAGATTTATTCAGAAAAGAGTTTCTGATGAGAAAATCTTTTTAATTAAGAACTGGAATTAAAAGAGAACATAATACTCCAGCTTGAGTTGGGATTTTGTAACAGAGAGATTCTAGTGCATGGTAACATATGATTATAGGTTCATTTAAGGTAAACCTTATTACTAATTGGGTGGCTATGGCATGCTATGCTAGGTGTTAACCATGGTCTATGAGGTTCATAAAATGATTTAGAGAAATCATTTATGGTAAGAAAGAGTTCTGATGATATTAAGAATTGATATCATGTCTCATTGCCAATTAGTGATGAGCCTAGTAAGTCACACACATACACAAGTTATCACCTAATTAAATATGATTTAATTAATTAATTAAAGAGTTTAATTGATTAATTAAATAGGTTTGGTTTGCAATTAGATTGCAAAGTCCCTAGCATGACTTGAAACCAAATCTAGATTATTAGATGTATAATATAAGTTAAATTTAATTTTAAAGTGTTTAAATATGAATTTAATTAATGAGAAATTAATTAATAGAGATTAATTAATTAATTTATATTTGATAATAATTAATTAGAAGAAGAAAAATAATTATTTTGGGTTGAGAACTCAAAATTAAGACACAGGGGCATTTTGGTCATTTTGCAGTGTGACACATGGCACCATGAGATGGTGACACATGGCATAACACATAAGCTTGCCAAATGTTTTTTAATCATGTAAGATGATTAAAATCGAGATTAAATATAGGTTTGACACTTGGCACAATGTGATTGGGTCACTTAAACCTAGAGCTAATCAAAGGGTGACATGTGGCAAGGGTTTAATGTGTTAACCTAGCTATTTAAGTGTTGTTATGAGAAAATAAAACACAACCAGCAGCCACACTCCTTTGTCACGCCACTTTGAGGGTTTTTATCTCTTCTTCTTCATCTCTTATCAATTCAAAGAGATTAGCCATCAATCTCTTGAATTAAGAACACTAGGAATTGTTTCTAGTGTCCTGTTTACATCTCTAATCTCTTAAAAGGAAGAACTTGAATTTCTAATTAATAGAAAAGGCTTTAAAAGCTGTTCAAGGGCTGCCATAGGTGTTCTTGGTGTGGACAATCTAGAGGGACAACATCTGGTGTCCTGAAGACGAATCTCAAAGGCGCAGACACGTTGCAGTGCATCAAGAGGTTAGTGTAATCGTTGTTGATTTAATCTAGGGTTTTAAAATTAATATGATTAATTTTAAAATCTTAAATGGCAAATACAGATCCAAAAACATATTAAAAGAGTTTTAATATGTTGTTTATCATTGAAATCAAATAGATAAAAATAAATCTTGCATGATGCATGTGACCCTAGGTGAAAATTTTTGAATTCAATGGTATAAACTTGTGTTTTTCACGCTTCCGTTCTTCACATATCACGCTAGAAAGATACAGAGAAAGGTTATGCTCTAGTTTATTTCCGTGTCGATACCTTTGTTAATCTTTATTATTTATGAGCGTAAGTTATCTAGTTCCAAGCGATACATAAGCGGTTGGATGAGATGTGGGTAACGGCAACTTAAGAGTCCTTTTGAAATAATGAAAGGTCTGAATAATAAGCCTGGAAAATGGTAAAGCTGAGTCACTAGAATGACTCAGTAGGTCATAGGGCAAGACGTCATAAGACAGAGTAAAACCAAACCCTGGATAACTAAATGGAATAGATTGGCTACCAAAAATGCTGGTGAGGCGACCATATAGGAAGGTCGGAGGATTCGGTTTGGCATCCCCTGCCCAGTCCTAAGGCACCAATAAGTTAAAGAAGTCTTGTGCAGACCCCCTGACATCTTTGAACGTCAGAACCCTTAGCCTTAGGCCCTCTCGATAGGTAAAATTTAGAGAGATCGAAAAAATCCTTATCCGACTACCATTTAATTAAAAGAGGTCAGAGGAGGGTTCTTATCCGATTCTCAATCTAAAATTTTAACAAATATTTTAAAGGAGATCAGAGGAGAGTTCTTATCTGATTCTCAATCTAAACATTTTAAAAAATATTAAAAGAGATCGGAGGAGAGTTCTTATCCGGTTCTCAAGCTTAAAATTTTTTAATAAATATTAAAAGAGATCGGAGGAGAGTTCTCATCCGATTCTCAATCCAAAAATTTTAATAAATATTAAAAGAGATCGGAGGAGAGTTCTTATCCGGTTCTCAAGCTTAAAAAATTTTAACAAATATTTTAAAGGAGATCGGAGGAGAGTTCTTATTCGATTCTCAATCTAAAATTTTAACAAATATTTTAAAGGAGATCGGAGGAGAGTTCTTATCCGGTTCTCAAGCTTAAAAATTTTAATAAATATTAAAAGAGATCGGAGGAGAGTTCTTATCCGGTTCTCAATCTAAAATTTAAATAAATATTTAAAAGAGATCAGAGGAGAGTTCTCATCCAATTTCAAAAATTGGATTCTAATAAAATAGCCCTTCAAACAAAACTAACATACAACAGTAACTCACTAAGGTTGTCTCATTTACTTATGTATCTGGGTAATCTGAATTAGTGAAAAATCAAATATTCCTTTTGTCAAAAGGATTAACATTTCCATTCAAGTCCTCCTAACTAATTTATAAAGAGTGCGAAGTTAAATCTACTTACCCTAATTAAGGGACGAGGTGGGGTGCCTAACACCTTCCCCACCCGTTTACGGACCCCGAACTTAGAATCTCTGTTTTGAAGTGGTTTTATTTCAATTTATCTTCACAAATGGTTTTCTTTAGTTTCCCTCAAAACTAAAGTGGTGACTCCTCATTCTTTTCCACTTCGGTGAGGGTTCGTTCAGGCGACCGCAAAACACCTTGCGACACTTTCTCACCTACTGCATACTCAATATCTCTTCTTCTTAAATCAATGTAGGACTTCTGATGGTCTGATGCAGTTTTAAGTCAATATTTGATCAATATGATTTTCTCCTCAGTTTGCTGAACAATTTCAGGTCCTATCATCTTTCTTTCACCCACGTCATCCCAACACAATAGGGTTCTACATTTTTTGCCATACAAAGCTTCATATGGAGGCATCCTAATGCTTGATTGGTAGCTGTTATTGTAAGCAAACTCAATCAAAGGCAAGTGTGTGTCCCAACTGCCCTCAAATTCAATCACACAAGCCTGTAGCATGTCCTCCAAGATCTGAATTACCCTCTCAGATTGGCCATCTGTCTGTGGGTGGAATGCAGTACTGAAGTTCAATCTAGTTCCTAGGGCTCTCTGAAGACTACCCCAAAATCTAGAAGTGAACCTAGGATCTCTATCTGATATGATGGATGCTGGCACTCCATGCAGTTTCACAATCTCATCTATATACAACTTGGCCAATCATTCTAAACTGTAGTCCATCCGAACTAGTAGAAAATGAGTAGACTTGGTCAGTCTGTCAACAATGACCCATACTGTATCATGACTCTTCTGTGTCCTTGGAAGTCCCATCATAAAATCCATCGTTATTCTCTCCCATTTCCATTCCGGTACTGGTAGTGGATGTAACAACCCAGTGGGTACTTGATGCTTTGCCTTCACTAGCTGACAAGTTAGGTATTTAAAAACAAACTCTGCCACATCTCTTTTCATACCCATCCACCAGTAATGCTCCTTTAGCCCTCTATATATTTTTGTGCCACCAGGGTGCATGACAAAAGGAGACTCATGTGCTTCCTTCAAAATGATTTGCCTCAAATCAATATCATTAGGAACACATATTCTACCCTGGTGTAGCAGTAGACCATCATCTCTGATTAAGAATTCTGGTTTCTTGCCCTATCTGACTTCTTCCAATAACTTCTGATACCTTTCATCATTCTGAGCTGCCATTTTGATCTGATCAATCAACACTGGCTGTACATGCCATGCCACTGCTGTCTGCCCGTCATCATTAATCTCTAAGCTGGAATGCAATGATCTTAACTCATGTACCATAGACAAAGGAGTAACCTGTAGACTTGCTATAGTCTTACGACTTAAGGCGTCAGCCACAAGATTAGCTTTCCTTAGCTGATAGTCTATCAGATAATCATAGTCTTTTATCAACTTTAACCATCTCCTTTGTCTCAAATTCAGCTCTTTCTGGGTGCCCAAATACTTCAAACTCTTATGATCTGTGTAGATGTAACACTTTTCCGCATACAAATAGTGTCTCCAGATCTTAAGAACAAACACTATAGTTGCAAGCTCCAAATCATGTGTTGGATAGTTCCTCTCATGCGGTTTCAGCTGGCGTGATGCATAGGCAATGACATTTCGATCTTGCATCAATACACAGCCTAACCCATTGTGAGAAGCATCACTATAAACTGTGTATTCTTTACCCGGAGTAGGTAAAGTCAGGACTGGAGCTTCAGGCAAATATTTCTTCAATTCATCAGAACTCTGTTGGCATTTATCCGTCCATTGAAATTTCACATCTTTTCTAAGTAGCTTGGTCAATGGAGATGCCAACATGGAAAATCCCTTCACAAATTAACGGTAGTATCCAGCTAAACCCAGAAAGCTGCGAATCTTCATGATATTTCTGGGTGGCCTCCAATTAAGGACAACTTCTATCTTGCTAGGATCTACCTCAATCCCCTCTGCTGATACTATGTGCCCCAAAAAGGACATCTCCTTCAGCCAAAATTCACATTTCGACAATTTGGCATATAGTTATTTCTCCCTCAAAGTATGTAGTACAATCCGCAGATGTCTATCATGCTCTTCTGCACTCCTCGAATAGACCAATATATCATCAATGAATACCACAACAAACTGGTCAAGGTATAGTTTGAAGATAATGTTCATCAGATCCATGAAAGCAGCCGGAGCATTAGTTAACCCGAATGGCATGACCAAGAACTCATAATGGCCATAGTGGGTTTTAAAGGCAGTTTTAAAAATACTTTGCTCTTGACTTTCAGCTGATAATAACCTGATCTCAGGTCAATTTTGGAGAATACAGCTACACCCCTCAACTGATCAAACAAGTCATCAATGCGGGGCGATGGATATCTGTTCTTTATTGTCACCTTATTCAACTGCCGATAATCAATACATAAGCAGAGAGTGCCATCCTTCTTCTTAACAAACAACACTGGCACTCCCCAAGGTGACACACTAAGGCAGATAAAGTCCTTGTCAAGCAATTCTTGCAATTGCACTTTCAACTCTTTCAATTCTGTAGGTGCCATTCTATATGGTGTTATGGAGATTGGGTCCATACCAGGCAAAACATCAATCTCAAACTACACCTCTCTTTCTGGAGGAAATCCTAGCAATTCATTAGGAAATACATCCGGAAAGTCACATACAGTAGGGATGTCCCTTAGTGCTGGACTCTCCACTTGGGTGTCTATCACATGTGCCAAGTATGCTTCACCCCTTTCTGATCATCCTTCTGGCTAGTGCAGCCAAAATGATGCTTGATGGCAGTAATGCCTCTCCCCATGTATTATCACATCACCGTACAGAGGGAGACTAAAAGTGGCTGTCTTCAGTCTACAGTCAATCATGGCGTGATGCCTGGCTAACCAATCCATACCCAAGATAATATCATAATCTCTGAAGGGCATTACAATCAAATCAGATAGGAAAACATGTCCTTGGATCACCAAAGGACAGTCTCTATAGATTCTGTTTACCCAAATCTCTTGTCCTAACGGACTAGTTACTAGCACTTCAAAACCCATTTGGACACATGGAACAACAAGTGAACTAACTATGCTAGCACTAACATATAAGTGGGTTGAACCCGGATCAAACAGCACAAATACATCTTGATCAGAGATAGAAAATGTACTAGCTACAACATCAGAAGTCTCAGTCTCTTCTCGTTGTCTCATTGTGTAAACTCTGGCTGATGCACTTCCTTGTGCTGATTGACCAACAGTACCCTGACTACCTGAAGTAGTGCCTCTACCTCTGCCTCTTCCTCTGCCAACTGATTGTGAACCTCTGGGAGCAGGACTCTGAATAGATCCTTTGGCAGTAATAGGAGCTGGACCGTATCTCAGAGCACTAGTGTAGTCTTTAGCAAGATGGCCCTTGCTTCCACAGTTAAAACAGGCTCCAATGGCCCAATAGCATTCCCCCCCATGAATCTTGCCATAAGTCTCATAGGGGCTGGCAGGATATGAACCCCTGCTCGACTGCTGACCAGACCTAAGGGGTCTCTGTCCAGAGAATCGGCCCCTTCCAAATCTTCCACCTCGACCTTTGCTGGGTCCACTAAATGTCTTATTCTTTCTAGAGGTACCACTAGAACTTGGCTCTACTGACTTTTCCCCCTTATCTTTTTCTGATTTCTCAGCTTTTTCTGATTTTTCTTTTGTTGGGGTCGCTTCTGATTCAATCCTTTCTAACTCTATGTGCTTGAGACATGAGTTCTGAAAAATTACTGTGTTTGAATCCCACTACTTGCATTCTCAAACTGGGCATCAAACCAGTCTCAAATCTCTTGCATCTTGCCTTGCTGGTAGAAAGGAGACTCCCAGCATAATGACTTAAGTGGGAGAACTCTCTCTCATACTCTACCACTGGTTTACTCCCTTGCTTCAGACTTAAAAATTCTTGCAATTTCTGATCAACATATGCATCTAGGATGTATTTTTGTCTGAATTCTCTGATGAAGTCATCCCAAGTTAGTACTGGTGGTTTAGCTAAGTGTCGACACCATATTTTGGTCGATCCCTGAAATCAATAGACTTTGAAATCGATCCCCAATGCTAAGTAATTCGTTTCCAATCTCTCTTCATAGAGATCAAACCAACGCCAAGTCTCCATATCGCTCAAAGCATCACAGATCTCTCAAACCAATTGTCAAATCTCCTGGCCAGTCAATCACATTTCCGATCTCTTGTCTAGCAAAACCAAACCAATGTCAGGTCTTCATGCCACCAGTCTTATTGCCGATCTCCCTTTTAAAAGTTTGGGGATAATCGTCTGATAAAGTTAAGGTTCCAATCCAGTTTAAGGATGATTCCGATCTTAAGTGTTCAAATCAAGTTTCCAATTTTAATCAAGTCCCATTTGGCATTTGCCGATCTCTTGCTTACAATGTTTTCCGACCTCTTACACTTAGATTAATAATCACCTTTAGCTGTTGTTCTAATATGTTCAGACAATCAAGTGCTTATGCAACTTAGATACTTTTCGATCTCATCCAAGCATTGAACAAAAAAAGGAATTTCATTTCATTTCAAATATATACAAGTCATTCGGCAGGAGGTGATCCTCCAGCCTATTCTACATTTTGTTCACCCCCTCTATCACCTTCGGCCTCCTCCTCGCTATCCTCTTCGTCCTGGGGAGCCTGGTCCACCATCCAGGAGAAGTCCTCCTTAGGATAACGCTTCCTGAGCTAGGCCAAGAGATCCCCATGAGCGTTCACATAAGCACCGGCCTCCCTTGTCACTGCCTCTTCTTCTTTTGGTTTGAGCTCCTCAGTGAGGCGAGCGACTTCAGCAACTTGGAGCACCTGAACCTCTTCAAGAACGTGAGCCTGCTCGGCCAGCTTATCTTCATAGAATTTCATCTGCCCCTCAATTTCAGATATGTAGTTTTGAGAGGACGAAAGTTGAGATCAGAGGGAAGCAGCTTCCTGACCCACCTTCTCGACCTCCTGCCTCAAGCAGTGAGCCTTCTCCCGGACAATGTGTTGGTTCACCAAACTCTCCACGCTCAGGCTCATAGTTTGGGTCAGGATATCATCGAGGTTGTTCAGGGTTAGCCTATCCCGATCCTCCCAAAGGCAGATGGAGGACCCCAAGACCTTAGCAAAGCCCGGATTCTCTAAAACAGTGCGGTTCTTCTCCAGCGAGTGGATCAGGATTTGAGCGCTGTGGGAAAGGGTCCTCACAGGTGGTTGGGAAGGACCCCTTTCCGCGCTTGAAGCAACCGGAGGAGGTGGTGGCGGCTCTTCTTGACGAGGAGGGGACCGGACCACTTCTATGTCAGGGATCGGAGGTCCCGAGGGTTGAGACGAGTCTCCTTGCATTTCCCCGGGATCATGCCTGGGTATTTGAAGGGCCTCGGCCCATTTCATCTCTCGCACTTTCCGAGGGACCTCTCTTTTCCACTTCTGGCTCTCCTTGGAAGCCTCGCCGCTCGCCATACCTGCACAAAGAAAAGGACAGTGAGATCGCTAAGGCCCAAAGATCAGAGATATAGAAAGTACCGAGGCCGAGGTTAGAGAGCTGAAGCCCGCATTCTTCGCTAGTAATCAACTCCATTGTCCAATGATGCAGTTCGGTAAAAAGCCCACAATGTGGCTTCCCCTGGAAGAACCAATACTCGTCGTCCTTTCGACGATTTAGCCTATGTAGTTCGGCGAACACATTAGCTGTAAGACTGAGTCCTTTGGCTTGGCAAAGGCCTCTGAAGGCTACTAGGATCCGCCATGAGTTCGGGTGAACTTGGGCTATGCACACTTAGTGAAATTTTAGAACTTCCTTGAAGAAGTCATCGAGAGGGAATCGCAGCCCGGCTTTTAATTGCTCTTCGTATACCATGATCATATCATTCTCTTCGAGGAAGTGATCGGCTCGAAGATCGCCGTGACACTTAATGAGTTCGTATGAATCGGGCTGAATGTTATACTCTTAGCTAAACGACTGCAGGTCGGTTTCTTGAAGGATTGATGGCAGATCGTCCATGGGGAGGTTTTCTCTCCCTGAAGAATGTGTTTGCCTCGAGGGTGCCGCTTGACCATGGGCTGGAACAGAGGATGTAGGAGGTTCAGATCGCCTGCTCGGTCCGACCACCTCAACTTCATCTAACGACCACGAGACATGAAGGGAAGGGGGCCTCGCCGCTCTCTGACCCTCAGCGCCTCTCATTTTCAAAGAAAAGAGAAAATTTAAATTGAAAGAAGGATCAAAACCATTACCGGATTGTGATCGGTGTCGGAAGAACTTGAAGAAAATGAGAGGATTTTGGAATCACTCGCGAGAGGTTGAAAATGACATAAGGAAGCAACTGCCTGACCCATCCCCTATTTATACCTGTCTGAGCATTTAATGCTCACGGTGTCCCAAGCGCCGCATCGGTTAGCGAGATTCGCTAGCTTTTTCTGACACATCTCACGAATATTTCAGAAATTCTATAATTGAATAAGGAGAGATTGGCTCGTTAAAAGACCGGCAGATTAAGGTGGTTGTTTGGAATTACAGATCGGTTAAAGGCTATTCAGTTAAGAATCGGATCGGATGAACACATCAGAGATCGGAAAATAACTAATGCGATAATAATAAAATGATAATTGACAAAATAAAATTTTATTTCCAAAAGGTCAAATTACATTATTTGGGCGATCTCTAGAGATCGAGTTACATTAAAAGTCGGATTACATCATTTGGGCGATCTCTAGAGATCGGCAGTACATCCCATCTAATAAAGACCTATGTCAAAGCCTAGTCTCGTGGCTAAATCAAAAGACGTGTTAGACCACCCATTGACATCGGACAGATGTACAGCTCAGATGGGGGATTATGACTCTCATGAGGATGAGAGAGGTCGTCATCAATGTTATCGCTCGGAACCGAGCAGCTGTCGGAACACCCAGTGTGATGAGAAGCCAAAAGAGCTTCGAAGGGCGGTCACCAATAATAGGACGAAAATTCGCAGTCTTCTCGCCCGAAATCAGTTCGCTGATCATATCGGTCGACAAACTCGAGGTTAACACGATCGATATTCTCGATCTGGATCGGTGAATTAGTCCAGTTCTCTCACTGTCATCAAATATAGCCATAGTGATTTGCCGGTCACCAGGGTCATAAAATTTCAGTTGATCAATAAGGCGAACAGCCGGAAATAGATCAAAAGCCACCATCACAGCCGGAATTGTTGCCGGAGTAGAACAGGAAAAGTGAGAGAGAAAGAGAAAAATGAAATGCGGAAGGACTTGCATCGAGGGTATATATAGAGAAGGTCTGAGCATTTATTGCTAGCAGAAAACAAAGTGGACGCCTCGGAAATGGGAGGAATAAATGCTTTGACTGAGCCAGACCAGATAAAGGAGAAACTGGAGTAGGAGAGATCAGAGGAGGGGGGCCCGGTGCGAGAGATCAGAAAAGGATCATGTTAGAAAGATCGGAAGGGAGGGGAGATCGGAAAGCAAAGAGAATAAGACAACTTCCCATGACTGTCGTCACAATCAAAGTCGAGGTAGTTAAAGCATTGCAAACGAGATCAAATCTCCTCCGCACGCCTCATTTGCAGAATCGCCCACATTGCTGACAGGTGCCAGAGTATGTCATGACAGTCCTGTACATCTCAATCTCTACCGTTGATCTTACTTGTAAGGATAAGTCTGGAGCCCTTGGATTAAAGAAGAAGACGACAAGACCGGCGTCTTTTATTCCCAGCCCTCGGATCGCCCTTGATAATAAAATTTTGCGCTGTCAGATTAGAAGAGAGAAAGGACAAATATTCTGAAAAGGATCTCAGCCGTTCATTTTGATTCTCTTTGATTCTCAAACATCAGATCATGTCCTTTAAGATCCAAACCTTCCATCTCCTTCAAGGGGAATCCTGACCCTTCATTGGGAGCACACGTTCCCTATAAATACCTGCATGAAAACTGTTGATAAGAGGATGAAGAAAAAGGGTGGTGATTATAGTGGAAAGGCTCTGAAAATTGATTTAGTTTTGCTACTCTACTATTTTTAAGCTAAAAAGACTTTAGAAACCAGTTTTCTAAAGTATTTTCATTAAAGAAGTATTGGACACTGAAACTCTTGATTTTCAGTTTGTTCATTGCTCTGCAATACCCTTTCTTAAGTTTCAATTCTATTTTCACCACCTTTATAACCACTTTTATTTTCTGAAGCTCAATCTCATTCATTATCATTCCGGTTTGATTACATGCTAACTAGGCATTCGTCATTTCAAGGCAAGCATTAGTCTCCAGACTATTAGCCTAAAACTCTGCAACATTCGTGGCTCCATAGTTAGCTCAATAGGTTTAACTTCTTGTAGGTGAGTGTCTGAACCGTTGCCTTATCCAGTGTTCGCTTTTATTTTCTTTTTACGCTCGTTATTTTCGTTAAAGTTTGTTTTATGTTAGAAGGTCCCACGTGGGTAGTTACTCTTGAGTTTATCTTTGATATATCAGTTCATGTTATTGATTTGTTCTTGGTCTTTTATTATTTCCTAATATAGGTGTTCTGGTTACGGGTAACGTATAGGTAGTTTGATAAAATGTTGGTAGCAGTATCTTACATAAGATTTTTAATAAACGTTCAGATAATAAATCAGAGAATTATGAAGTCGAACCACTAAACTAGCTCGAGAAGATGACTGGGTAAAGGTGGGGGAGGTCGGAGTAAAATTGAATATCATAATAGCAAATGAAATAGAGCAAATGTTGCCTGCCGAAAGGTATTGGTAAGGCGATTGTGACACCCCTTACCCGTGTACAGTATACCCGAGTAAGTAATGCCACACGGTGCACTAGCACTCTCTAATATACCTTACTTAATTTGTGTCATGCTTTTGAAGTTAATTTATTAAATATGATTTGTTTTAACCATTTATCAAAAGTATTATTCATTTGAGGTTCCGAAGATTTTAAGGAAAATCCGGCGGAGTACCGGCTAAAAATGGAGAAAACAGTTCTTCGGAACCTGTTAAAAACACTTCCAATATACAATTTCATTCATACTCAACTCCAATACTATCAACAAAACTCAATATCAATATCTCAATAATTTGTCAATTTCAGGTCTCAACAACCTTTTCATTTCTCAAAACATCCCTTTCTCAGGGTTCTCATATATAAACAACCATTAAATACTAAAATTAATACCATACATGACCATAAATCTTTATTATTTACATGAACCTCAAAATACATTACATAAATCCCAAATACATATGAGAAATTAAAAAGTTAATTACAAAATGACAAAATGACATCTAGTGTCCTACCAATGCACTGCAGGTGATGAGGTGACACGGACATCGAGCGTAATCTGCCGGATGGACTCACCTAGTCTGTGGTCTACTGGGCTCGCGATCGGGATCTCCAGTACCTACGCGTGGCAAAAGCAACGCGCTAAGCAATAATGCTTAGTGGTGCAATAATATAATAAAAGAAAATAGCAAGAAAATAAATGTGAATAGAATGTGTATGCTTTCTTTGTTTGATTTTGGTATATTCATTAATTCATTAACTTTGTTCACTTTTATTCATTTGGTTGCCCCAAGTAACCTACACTAGACGACTGGACTGGATAACGGGTAAACTGGCACTGGGTACCTAGTACCTCGGGCCGTCACACCATCGGTCACATATGCATCTCCTGTGCAGTAATGTAACAGCTAACAATCTGTAAATAATATCAGGCACAAGGCCAAGTCTCAATGCAAAGTCAGAATGGCTAAAAGCCATGAAATCACAGAATGGAATTTTTGCCATGTGCAGTACTGCTAACGGAACCCTATTGGCATGCCAAACTATCCAAACCAATCTTGTTAGGTATACTAGGGCATTTGGAACTTTTAAATTTTTCAATTTGTGAATTTCAACTTTTTCGGTGTCACTATTCATCATTGGTCAACAAAAATGTTGACTTTTGGAATAAAAATGTGTACATTGACTTTGGCACTCCCAACATACCACATTTGGTGTTTAAAACTTGTTGGCATTAAGTGTTAAAACCATTCCAAAGTGAAACTCAAAACCAGCAGAATTTTCAGTTTTGGGAAGTCAAGTTCACTGTTCCATTGGACACTGTTACTGTTGGAATTTGAAGAAATGTAAAACATGAAAGTTGTTCCTTATTTTGTCTAGTTGAATTTCCTTTTTTGAATCACTCCATTTGGAGTTTTGTAGCTCCAGATATGGCTCAAAAACCCAGGCTGTCCGGATATGCAGTCTGCAGAATTTTACCATATCTACAGTGCATGAACAGTGACTTGAGTCACTTGGTTGAATGGGTTCTGGCCATAATTTGGGGTAGGTTCCTTCATGAAAGTTGTTTGTCTATGTCTTAACTTGTTGCTGTAAAACTTTCAGACCAATTGACCAAATATACAGTGACTTATGGCCAAATGAACAGTTACTTTTCATTTGGTCAAATTCTACAGAGGCAGTTTCAGGGTTCCGGATTGTGGCTGAGTTTTGACCCTTTTTCTTTGGTCTTTTGGGCATGGTTTCTTCAGCAAAAATGTGCCATTATAAGCCTAGTTTCATGTCCAATTGGCCAAACATCAATTGGACAAGCACAGCCCAAGTTATGGCAGTGCAAAGGGACTGAAATCTCAGTCCCTATGCTGCTGTCCATAGGGCAGTTTATACTTTTACTTTACCATCTCATTTTTCAGTTCTAATTAGGGTCAACCTACCTAAAATGGTCACTAATTGACCATTAAAAAGTTCCCTAACCATTTCCTAAGCTAAGTCAAACAATCAACCTCAATCTCCCATAGGGCTGCCTAAATTCTTTGGTAGAGATACACATGGATTTGTTTCATTATTTCACAATTTTTCATTCATTACAAGCATAGATCATGGAACTAATGAGTTTTAAACTTCATATATGCACTAACCTTGTTTGGGCAGAATTTCCAAAGCCCTAAACTCCAATTTCTTCCTTCTTCTAGGCTGCCAAGAGACCATGCAAGGTACTAGAACAAACTTTAGTGAAGCTAGGTTATGATTTTAGGGTGAAACAAGGTAGGAATTTGAGCTTGCTTATTTGAACTTCAATGGAGGTTTCTAGGTGTGTTTCGGCTGGGTAGGGAATGAAGAGGGGCTGCTGCAAATTTTGGTAAATTTAGTATTCATTTAGTCTTTTATTTAGTTAGTCAAAGGGTGGTTAAATTGTGATTGGTCCAAATAACCTTAATGACTCACCATAATGCCATAATTAAGCTTTTTTTCCTCATTTTCTTTCCTTTTCTCCACTACTCATTTTCAATTTGATTTCTAGTAATGTTTATTCATATTTTATGTTATATTAATTATTTACTCAACTGGACAAGTCAGCAAAAATCACCTCGGAAGGCGAAATGACCAAAATGCCCTCCGTTTGGCTTAACGGGTCAAAATCGTCTGTACCGATTGAAAAATTTTTCTAGGTATTTTCTTGGCATTCTAATGCCATGGGAACCTCAATTACCCTTCTCTGGAGTCCCAAAAATTATTTTATAATTTTTCCCCCGGGTCTAGGGCTCCTCGTTGCGAGAACCGCAACTTCCCTCCGGTGACCCATCGCTTGGGCACCGGCTCGTTTGACTCAGTTGTATTTTATTTCTAAAATTTTTACTAAATTTTTCTTATTAATATTTGAGTTAATTAGGGTTCCTGACTTTAGTTTAAATATTTTTCCGGACGTTCTAGCTGTCCGGACCGACACCGGTCACCGGAACAGTAGGATGTACGGAGTGGTTATCGGGAGGGTGTTACAACTCTTCCCCTCTAATTTAAATTTCGTCCTCGAAATTTACCTAATGTAAACAGTTGAGGGAACTGTTGCCTCATCGTTTCTTCACTTTCCCAAGTTGCCTCCTCGGTGTTGTGGTGCCTCCAAAGCACTTTCACCAATGGAATCTGTTTGTTCCTCAACTCTTTCACTTCCCGAGCTAGGATCCGTAGAGGTTCTTCTTCATATGTCAAATCTGGCTGTATTTCAATTTCTTCTCTGGAGATGACATGCGAAGGATCTGAGCGGTATCTTCTGAGCATGGACACGTGGAACACATTGTGGATCTTGTCCAGCTCTGGTGGTAAAGCTAGCCTATAGGCCACTGGACCCACACGTTCAATAACTTCATATGGGCCAATAAACCTAGGGCTCAACTTACCTTTTCTTCCAAACCTCAACACTTTCTTCCACGGTGACACCTTGAGGAACACTTTGTCGCCAACCTCATATTCTATTTCTTTTCTCTTCAGGTCGGCATAGGATTTCTGTCTGTCTGAGGCAACCTTCAAGTTGGCTTTGATTATTTTCACTTTTTCCTCAGCCTGTTTCACTGTGTCCGCCCTACCGCTTGTCTTCTCCCAATTCACCCAAAGACACCTGAGTTCTACATTTTCTCCCATACAGTGCTTCATACGGGGCCATTTGGATACTAGCTTGGTAGCTATTGTTGTATGCAAATTCTGCCAGTGGAAGATATCTATCCCAACTTCCCTCAAACTCAATGACACAACTCCTCAGCATATCCTCAAGGACTTGACAAGTATTTCACGTTATTGTTATCATTTCAATTCAATATTTGTATCAATTTCATGGGTTTCAATTGTTTACCTGGATTACTCTTTCTGATTGCCCATCCGTCTGAGGATGGAAAGCTGTGCTGAAATGGAGTTGTGTACCCAAGGATTCATGCAATTTCTTCCAAAATCTCGATGTAAACCTTGGGTCTCGATCAGATATGATGGAAAGTGGGATTCCATGCAGTCTAACTATCTCACTGATATACAATTCTGCTAACATCTCTAGTGAGTAGTCACCCTAATCGCGTAAAGTGTGCTGACTTTGTCAATCTATCCACTATTACCCATGCTGCATCATGTTTCATCTGGGTGAGAGGCAGACCACTTACAAAATCCATGGTGACCCGATCCCATTTCCATTCGTATGCGTATAGGTCAGTAGCAAACCCGATGGAACTTGATGTTCGCTTGACTTGCCGACATGTCAAGCATTTAGTCACATAGTCGGCTATGTCTTTCTTCATACTGTGCCACCAATACGTAAGCTTCGTGTCATGATACATCTTTGTACTTCCAGGTGTATAGCATATACACCGGTGTGTGCCTCTTTCGATCATCGCCTTCAATTCCCCATTATCCGTACACAGTCTTCCTTTGAAATACAGACACCCATCCGCCTTCGCCTCATAGTCGCTGCTTTTCCTCCGAGATCTTGCTCATAATAGCCATTAACTTCTTATCCGCTTTGCCCATCTAATATCTCTCAGAAAGGTGTTTGGCCTCACTTGCAACTCAGCCAAAATAGCTCCATCTCGAACCAAGGATAGACGGGCATTCAATGATCTCAAAGTCGTGATGGACTTTCTCGCCAAAGCATCAAGAACTACATTTGCCTTCCTGTGATGGTAGTCAATTACAGTCATAATCCTTCAGAACTCAATCCATCGCCGCTGTCTAAGGTTGAGCTCCTTCTGGGTTGGCAAATATTTCAGGCTTTTGAGGTCAGTGTAAATATAGCACTTTTCACCATACAAGAAATGCCTCCATATCTTCAGTGCGAAGATAATTGATGCAAGCTCTAGATAATTGGTAGGGTAGTTACGCTCATGTGGCCTTAGTCACTGCTGGAAGCATAGGCGATCACTTTCCCCTCTTGCATCAACACACACCCTAACCCATTATGAGAGGCATCACTGTAGACCACAAAGTCCTTCCTCGACACCGTTTGTGTGCTGCGGTGCCTCTGTCAACATAGCCTTCAATTTCTCAAAGCTGGTCCGACACTTGTCATTCCGGTCAAATCGACATTCTTGTGTAACAACTTGGTCATTGGAGCGGCTATTAGGAAAATCCCTTCACAAATCTTACGTAATACCCAGCTAGCCCCAAGAAGCTTCTGACCTCAGTTGTATTTCTGGGAGGCTTCCATTCCATCACTGCTTCTATTTTCTTGGGATCCACCCTAATCCCATCAGCTGACACTATGTGTCCAAGGAATGCAATTTCACTCAGCCAAAAGTCACACTTGGACAACTTAGCATCTGACTTCTTTTCATGAGGTTTGCGTAACAATCCTCAAATGTTCATCATGTTCTTCCCTGGTCTTGGAGTACACCAGAATGTCATCAATAAAAACCACTACGAACCGATCTAGGTATGGATGGAAGATACGGTTCATAAGGTCCATGAACGCCGCTGGTGCATTTGTTAGGCCGAAGGGCATCACCAGAAACTCATAATGCCCATACCTGGTCCTGAATGCAGTCTTGGGCACATCTACATCTTTCACCCTCAGCTGATGATACCCTGATCTGAGATCAATCTTAGAAAATACTCCTGCTCCCTTCAACTGATCAAACAGATCATCAATTCTAGGCAACGGATACTTGTTCTTCACAGTCACTTTATTCAACTGCCGGTAATCAATACAAAGTCTCAAAGTCCCATCCTTCTTTTTCACGAACAGCACTGGAGCTCCCCATGGTGACACACTGGGGCGTATGAATCCCTTATCTAGCAACTCTTGCAACTGAGTTTTCAACTCCCTCAATTCAGTGGGTGCCATCCTATAAGGAGCAATAGAAATGGGTCTTTGTGCCGGCAGTGTCTCAATAGCAAACTCGACTTCCCTTTCTGGTGGCAAACCAGGCAACTCTTCAGGAAATACTTCTGGGAAGTCTCTCACTGTGGGTATGTCACTCAAGTTTGGCTTAGCCTGCCTAGTATCCACCACATGTGCTAGGTAGGCTTCACAGCCTTTTCTCATCATTCTTCTTGCAACTGTGGCTGAGATGACATTGGACAAGAAATCTGTCCTTTCCCCCACAACTGTGATCTCATTACCCTCTGAAGTTTTTAGAGAAATTCTCTTCAATTTGCAATCAACTATTGCCTGATGACGTGACAACCAGTCCATTCCCAAAATCACGTCAAACTCATGGAAGGGCAACTCAATCAAGTCTGCCAAGAATTCATACCCCTGAATCCTCAACGGGCAACCTTTGTATACTTTGTTCACCACTACACTGTGGCCTAATGGATTAGTGACCGAATGTCTTGGTCACTTTCCCTACCAGATCCCCCTTTCTGGTAGATTGATGCAGATGTATGAATGAGTGGATCTGGATCCACCAATGCATGCAGGAGTATTGTAGAGGAGAACGTACCCACGATGACGTCAGGGCATCTTGCTCCTCTGAGCTCTCGGGGCATAATTTACGGCGGTGGCACATTATCCGCCTCTCTGCGGCTCAGATCTGAGCCTCTGTGATGGTCCCACCGCTTGGATTTACGGACCTTCTACCCCTTGGTGGTGCGGGAGGCGGTGCATGCGCTGTGTCGGAGTAGGCTGTAGTAGTTCTGCGTGGCGGTTCCTCAGCGATGCTCTGTTGACCCACACCTCAAGCGAGCACCAGTCACTCTCAACACTCCCCTTATGCCATCTTTGACGGTGTGGGCGAGCGGAAGATGCCTGGCTGGTCCCTCGAACCCCATCCACTGGAGGCGCCCACCGATGGTGTGGGTGACCTCTCCTAGGGGTGAGCGTGGCCTGGGCCCCGAGACCGACCACGGCCTGTGGGTGAGCTGAACTTTGTGCGGGAGGACCCTTGAACTTCTTCCACGATGCAGAGCCGAACTAGGCGACCAGGTCCCTCTTCTGCTGTCTCTCTCTTCTAGTCCACTCACTAATTCTCACTTTTCAACCTTTATGGCGGCTTCCACTAACTTGGTAAATTCGGTGATTCCCAAGGCAGTGAGCTGGATCTTGATGTTATCATTTAGTCCCTCTTCAAATCTCTTGCATCTTTCAGCTTCATTAGGGACTATCTCCCTTCCATAACGGCTTAATCGAACAAACTCCTTCTCATACTCGGCCATTGACAACTGCCTTTGCCTCAGATTAATGAATTCCCTTCTTCTCTCTTCTAGGTATACAGTACCCACATATTTCTTCTTGAACTCAGAGAGGAAGAAGTCCCAAGTTCTGACTTAGCTGCACTTCACTGGACACAGTGTCCCACCATCCGTAGGCATCGTCTTGTAACAAGGATATGGCAGCTTCTAAGTTCTGCTCTGGGGTGCAGTGGAGTTGTTTTAAGACTCTGCCCGTTCTGTTCAACCAATTCTCGGCTGCAACAGAGTCATCTTCTCTGTTGCCATAAAAATCCACTGCCCCAAATTTTCTTAACCTCTCCAAGTGTGATTTACTGTGGAGTGGTGGTGGTGGTGGTGCTGGCATTACTCCGGCCATTTGTCTAAAGAAATCGGCCATTTGTTGAAACATGGCCTGTGGAGGCTGAGCAGGTTCTGCTTGAGCTGGTGGAGCAGATTCTCTCATGCCCCCAGTCTCAGCTGCTGCAGGTGGAGCATGACTCTCCACTTCCTCCTCGACGGCTCTCTGAGATGACGGGTCCATATCCTATTCAGAATAAGAAAGATAAACAGATCTGCGTTAGTGTCACCTCGACTCTTACAAATGCAATGCATGGTATGGACTCAATCTAGGCCCAGAAACGCCTAAACCGTGCTCTGATACCACTAAATGTGACACCCCTTACCCGTGTACAGTATACCCGAGTAAGTAATGCCACACGGTGCACTAGCACTCTCTAATATACCTTACTTAATTTGTGTCATGCTTTTGAAGTTAATTTATGAAATATGATTTGTTTTAACCATTTATCAAAAGTATTATTCATTTGAGGTTCCGAAGATTTTAAGGAAAATCCAGTAGTACTGGCTAAAAATGGAAAAGCAGTTCTTGAACTGTTAAAAACACTTCAATATACAATTTCATTCATACTCAACTCCAATATTATCAACAAAACTCAATATCAATATCTCAATAATTTGTCAATTTCAGGTCTCAACAACCTTTTCATTTCTCAAAACATCCCTTTCTCAGGGTTCTCATATATAAACAACCATTAAATACTCAAATTAATACCATACATGACCATAAATCTTTATTATTTACATGAACCTCAAAATACATTACATAAATCCCAAATACATATGAGAAATTAAAAAGTTAATTACAAAATGACAAAATGACATCTAGTGTCCTACCAATGCACTGCAGGTGACGAGGTGACACGGACAGCGAAGCTGCGGATGGACTCACCCGATCGTGGTCTCACTGGGCTCGCGATCGGGATCTCCAGTACCTACGCGTGGCAAAAGCAACGCGCTAAGCAATAATGCTTAGTGGTGCAATAATATAATAAAAGAAAATAGCAAGAAAATAAATGTGTATAGAATGTGTATGCTTTCTTTGTTTGATTTTGGTATATTCATTAATTCATTAACTTTGTTCACTTTTATTCATTTGGTTGCCCCAAGTAACCTACACTAGACATCGGATCGATAACGGGTAAGCGCTTTGGTACCTAGTACCTCGGGCCGTCACACCATCGGTCACATATGCATCTCCCGGTGTGCAACAGAACAGCTAACAAGCTGTAAATAATATCAGGCACAAGGCCAAGTCTCAATGCAAAGTCAGAATGGCTAAAAGCCATGAAATCACAGAATGGCATTTTTGCCATGTGCAGTACTGCTAACGGAACCCTATTGGCATGCCAAACTATCCAAACCAATCTTGTTAGGTATACTAGGGCATTTGGAACTTTTAAATTTTTCAATTTGTGAATTTCAACTTTTTCGGTGTCACTATTCATCATTGGTCAACAAAAATGTTGACTTTTGGAATAAAAATGTGTACATTGACTTTGGCACTCCCAACATACCACATTTGGTGTTTAAAACTTGTTGGCATTAAGTGTTAAAACCATTCCAAAGTGAAACTCAAAACCAGCAGAATTTTCAGTTTTGGGAAGTCAAGTTCACTGTTCCATTGGACACTGTTACTGTTGGAATTTGAAGAAATGTAAAACATGAAAGTTGTTCCTTATTTTGTCTAGTTGAATTTCCTTTTTTGAATCACTCCATTTGGAGTTTTGTAGCTCCAGATATGGCTCAAAAACCCAGGCTGTCCGGATATGCAGTCTGCAGAATTTTACCATATCTACAGTGCATGAACAGTGACTTGAGTCACTTGGTTGAATGGGTTCTGGCCATAATTTGGGGTAGGTTCCTTCATGAAAGTTGTTTGTCTATGTCTTAACTTGTTGCTGTAAAAATTTCAGACCAATTGACCAAATATACAGTGACTTATGGCCAAATGAACAGTTACTTTTCATTTGGTCAAATTCTACAGAGGCAGTTTCAGGGTTCCGGATTGTGGCTGAGTTTTGACCCTTTTTCTTTGGTCTTTTGGGCATGGTTTCTTCAGCAAAAATGTGCCATTATAAGCCTAGTTTCATGTCCAATTGGCCAAACATCAATTGGACAAGCACAGCCCAAGTTATGGCAGTGCAAAGGGACTGAAATCTCGGTCCTATCTTTGTATCCATAGAGGCGCTTTATACTTTTACTTTACCATCTCATTTTCAGTTCTAATTAGGGTCAACCTACCTAAAATGGTCACTAATTGACCATTAAAAAGTTCCCTAACCATTTCCTAAGCTAAGTCAAACAATCAACCTCAATCTCCCATAGGGCTGCCTAAATTCTTTGGTAGAGATACACATGGATTTGTTTCATTATTTCACAATTTTTCATTCATTACAAGCATAGATCATGGAACTAATGAGTTTTAAACTTCATATATGCACTAACCTTGTTTGGGCAGAATTTCCAAAGCCCTAAACTCCAATTTCTTCCTTCTTCTAGGCTGCCAAGAGACCATGCAAGGTACTAGAACAAACTTTAGTGAAGCTAGGTTATGATTTTAGGGTGAAACAAGGTAGGAATTTGAGCTTGCTTATTTGAACTTCAATGGAGGTTTCTAGGTGTGTTTCGGCTGGGTAGGGAATGAAGAGGGGCTGCTGCAAATTTTGGTAAATTTAGTATTCATTTAGTCTTTTATTTAGTTAGTCAAAGGGTGGTTAAATTGTGATTGGTCCAAATAACCTTAATGACTCACCATGATGCCATAATTAAGCTTTTTTTCCTCATTTTCTTTCCTTTTCTCCACTACTCATTTTCAATTTGATTTCTAGTAATGTTTATTCATATTTTATGTTATATTAATTATTTACTCAACTTGACAAGTCAGCAAAAATCACCTCGGAAGGCGAAATGACCAAAATGCCCTCCGTTTGGCTTAACGGGTCAAAATCGTCTGTACCGATTGAAAAAATTTTCTAGGTATTTTCTTGGCATTCTAATGCCATGGGAACCTCAATTACCCTTCTCTGGAGTCCCAAAAATTATTTTATAATTTTTCCCCCGGGTCTAGGGCTCCTCGTTGCGAAACAACTTCCCTCCGTGACCCATCGCTTGGGCACCGCTGCGTTGACTTCGGTTGTATTTTATTTCTAAAATTTTTACTAAATTTTTCTTATTAATATTTGAGTTAATTAGGGTTCCTAACTTTAGTTTAAATATTTTTCCGGACGTTCTAGCTGTCCGGACCGACACCAGTCACCGGAACAGTAGGATGTACGGAGTGGTTATCGGGAGGGTGTTACAGCGATCACATAGGAGGTCGGTAAAATTTAGTCTGGTATCCCCTATCTAGTCACGAGGTACCCATGAGTTAAAAGAAACCTTATTTGGGTCCCTGGCATCTTCGAATGCCAGAACCCTTAGTCTTAGGCTCTTATGATGTGTAGATGTAATCAAATTTCAAGAGGTCAGAAAAGTCCTTATCCGACTCCCATTCAAGTAAAAGAGATCGGAGGAGAGTTCTTATCCGATTCTCAATCCAAAATTTTAATAAAAGAGATTGGAGGAGAGTTCTTATCCGATTCTCAATCCAAAATTCTAATAAGTATCTAAAAGAGATCAGAGAAGAGTTCTTATCTGATTCTCAATCAAGAATTCTAATAAATACCTAAAAGAGATCGGAGGAGAGTTCTTATCCAATTCTCAATAAAAAATTCTAATAAGTATCTAAAAGAGATCGGAGGAGAGTACTTATCCGATTCTCAATCAAAAATTCTAATAAATATCTAAAAGAGATCGGAGGAGAGTTCTTATCCGATCTCCAATCGAAATTTAATCTAAAAAGAGATTGGAGGAGAGTTCTTATCTGATTCTCAAATCGAATTTTAACAAATATGAAAAATAACCCCCTAAACAAAACTGATATGCAACAGCAACTCACTAAGGGTCGTCTCATTTATTTATGTATATGGGTAACTCGAATTAGTGAAAAATCAAATATTCCCTTTTATCAAAAAGATTAACATCTCCATTCTAACCCCCTAACTACCGATTTTAATTCATAAAGAGCTTAAAGTTAAATCTGCTTACCCTCATTGAGGGACGAGGTGGGATGCCTAACACTTTCCCCACCTGTTTACGGACCCCGGACTTAGAATCTCTGTTTTTGAAGTGGTTTCATCTTAATTTATTTTCACAAATGGTTTTCTTTAATTTTCCTCAAAATTAAAGTGGTAACTCCTCACTCTTTCCCACTTCGGTGAGTGTTCATTTAGGCGACTACAAAACACCTTGCGACAGCTTGGCGACTCCACTGGTGAATTCTGATTTTCCTTCAACCCCAGCCCAGAGGTCTAAAAGCATATTTAATTTACGAAATTTGAAAACCTTAATCTATTGATGATTGTTATTTCCGCTAACCGCTTTGTTTATTTTTTTTTATATCCTACAGCATTTTTCGTCTAAAAAAAAAAGAGAAAAAGAAAAACTCCCCATACTGGGAAGAGGTAAAGGTGTCCCTTCACACACTGAGCACTCACACGATGTCCTCACACACTCCAACCCTATACTCGGGCTTTCTTACCCTTTTAAGAAGTACGAGGGAGTCATGTAGCGGTACTCATGGGTTTTACCCCGTTAGTATCCGTGAAGGCTTCTGCTCAAATTGAAACTCGTTCTATTCACTGTGATACCCATGGAATTCTCCCGTCAGTATCGTGGTGATAGAATGGGGCTCTACTGTTTACAGTAGGGGCAATTTGGGAACCTGTGGCTATTAGAAAATTAGACCTTGAGCTAAACTATCACGATAGCTGGAAGCCGTAGCAAGTTACCTTATAAGATAGAACTATCCAATTAGGCAGCACCCATCTGGTACCAGGACTCTCCCTATTTTAGGACAAAAGGGGCATACTTACTCTTACCCTATTCTGCTTGTTTTATTTTGTTCTTATTTTTTAGGGTAATCTTGAATCATACTGTTAGGAAAACCTACACACTTTCCTACTTTGATAAATGTATAGGTGTTGCTCTGCCAATAGCATAATTCAAAATTACCTAAATTTACCCTGCTAATAAGTTTTTCTTGCAGGCATCGCCAAATTAAGGTCTGTAAAAGGATAAGAATAATTTTTAACATGGCATCCTCGAGTCAGTCAGCAGAAGAAGTTCTTAGACCAGAAAAGAATGCTAAACCGTGGCCCGAACCACCTCATAGTTCAGTGCCCCCACGAAGTAATGTCATCAGAGGATATACTGGCTTATTACCTCCATTGGACCTGAGCAAAATTGAGGTCAGAATGAACAGTCTCAAGGGTTTGGCTAATGGTTGGTAGTCATTTCCCGATCAGGTCAAAGCACGATTTGAGGAGAAATATGGGAGGATTGCAACCTTGATACGAGTCAAAGTTCAAGTCCCGGCATTAAAGGCCATGCTGTCAGTTTGGAATCCTAAGTATGGGGTGTTCTCTTTCAATGATATCGATACCGCTCCCACAATGGAAGAATATCAGGCATTGCTAGAAATTCCTTATGCGATGCAGAATAGGATTTACCTACACCTGGAGCATAGACAGACCTGGAAACGATTTGCATATATGTTGGAGATCCCCCAGAAGAAGCAAAGATGAGGGAAACTGTCAAAGGAAACACTCATGGTTGGTATTGGACTTATCTCAAGAAGTGGTTGGATCATTACATCCAGGAGGAACAATGGGAGCAGGCTTCCTTGGCACTTGCTTTGGGGATATACGGCTTGATCTTGTTCCCTGGACCTTCGGGAATCATAACCTGTGGCATTGCAAAAATATTATGGGCAGTAGAAAAACAGAAAGTCAACCCGGTACCAGCAATTCTTGCAGAGTCTTTGTTGACTCTTACCTATTGCAGACGACAAGGCAAGGGATCCGTTAAGTGCTGTTCTCAATTATTATACCTCTCGATCATCAGTCACATGTATCCTATAGAGACAAAGGGATTGACTTGGTACCTTGACCAGCCTCTCATCGAGAAGATGACCATATTAGTAATCAACCCAAAGGATGAGTTGCAGTGGCAAGAACGAATCTGGAGCTTCAACAGCCCTGACTACTGTTGGAGGAAATTGTGGACGTCGGGTCAACCAATTTTGGTCAGCACAGGGGGCAATCAATCAGTATCCCTAATTGGAGTGATCGGGTACACAAGTTACACTCCAGCATTAGTAATGAGGCAGTTCGGCTCAATCCAGTCCACAGTCAAAATAGAAGAATACCACCATAGTCATTTCTACCATGAACTCGATAATGAGGAAGAATTAAAAATAACTCGCAGATCCTGGGAAAGTATCACTATGGTGGAAAGATCGCCTAAAGGTCCAAGTGTCACGAGCGATTATCTTAAATTAAGGGCTAGCAGGGATTAAGGACACCTAACTACGGATCCAACCAAATTCAAAGGCAGCAACCTCCGTCAAGACATCTTTTCAAAAGAAGCTAGCACTCGTTTGGCCGACTCCCTACAAAAGGCAAATACCGAAAACTCGTAATTACAAGAGCAAATAAAACTGTTAGAGGACCAACAACAGATCCTCAAAAAAAAAGTGAGAAGGCTCAGGGAAGAGGCGAAGACCGAAAAGATAGGGTTTGAAGAGCAAGAAATACGATGGGAAAGGAAAAAGAGCTCTCTCCAGGCTACAGTGAAAGAAGCAGAAGTACAGAATAGCAAGCTTCAGGAGAAAATGAAATATCAGTAGATACTCATGGAAGAGTATAAATAAGAAAGCAAAAAGAAGAAGCTTGAACTGAAGGAGCAAGCACAGCTTATCAACGATATTCTGAAAGAATGTTCTAAAGAAAGAAAGGAAAAAGAAAGACAAGCCGCTCTTTATCAAGAGCTAAAAGAGAATGTTAACCAGCTGGAGAGAATGATACACAAGGGAAACAAGAACTCTTACCTGAATCCGAATATGCCCTAAAAATGTTCGACCTCGCCAGATAAGAAGAAAGGCTCTATGAATATCTCAGGAAGTGTCATTACATTATAAAGAACCTTCCTGAGCCTAGGCCAATGTAAAGTATGCCATGTATGAATTATTCAATTAATGGAACAACTTTGGGGCATTGCTTAGCAAAATTGTGAATGAATAGTATGACTCCCGTAGGAACTCCCTCGCTAGGGTTATGTAAAAAATTGGATGCGCCATATGGACAGGTACCATAAATGCACATTCAATCCAGTCATTCACCGTCGGACTATCGAACGATGCCATGATAAAAGTGACGCAATTATCCTTCTGCAGATTTCATCTTGGCTCTCAGATGCCACCGTATCCTTTGTCCACACCAGGCCCTTTTTAATTCTTAATTCAAAATTCACTGAAAAATTTCCTTTTTTTTACTTCCTGCAGAAAATCAACATTGCTTCAAGCAAAGCCAGTCTGACCAAACGAGCAGTTCATCCAAGATGAGTGTACTTAACACGATCACGAACAAAGAAGATAATGGAAGACCAGGAACAAGTCCAAAACCTACAAGGACAAGCGTCTGAATTGAAAGACCAGGTCTCAGAGCTCATGAGACTAATGAGGGAGATGTCCCATAATAAGCCTGCTTCAGAGCCTAACTTACCACTACCTCCCCCACCTCCTACAACGGTTGATTCTCACCATGCTTCAGCCTCTTTCACCTTTTAGCCACCTATCCTAGATCTGACAATCACCGTCGATCCGGCTCCCCTGAATAAAGATCCACCTTTCTCCCATTACCTGACAGTCCCAAATGCAGAGCCGTACCCTTCAATCCTGATCCCTCCAGTTCATTCCGCCCCTCATTTACCAACTGGGGGAGTATTTCATACAGTAGGGAGGGGAGATAAGATGAGAGAAAATGAGAAGCTATCTACTCTAGACGAGAGATTAAGAGCGATAGAGGGACTAAACATGTATGGTTCAGTTGATGTGGCGTTACTGAGATTGGTGCCTGATGTGGTAGTGCTGCCTAAGTTTAAGGTCCCGGACTTCGACAAGTACACCGGGAACTCAGACCTCTGCATTCACTTGGCCACTTATATTGCCAAAATGTCAGCCCTGACGGAAGACGACAGACTTCTAGTCCACTTCTTCCATGAGAGTCTCTCTGGGGCAGCCCTGAGGTGGTGCATTCAGTTGGACAGAAGCAAATTGCCCTCCGGGAAAGATTTGGCTGACACTTTCCTAAAACAATACAAATTCAACTGCGATGTGGCCCCCACAAGGAGAGACCTCCAAAACTTGGTGCAGAGAGATAGGGAAAGTTTTAAAGAATATGCCCAGAGATAGAGAGAGAAGGTCGCAGAAGTGTATCCTCCAGTAATTGACAATGAACTATGCTCCTTGTTCATTGAGACGTTGAAGGCTCCTTACTTCAATCTGATGATCAGAAATACCTCCAATAGCTTCTCAGACATCATCCAAGCTGGTGAGAGGATAAAAGCTAATTTAAGGATGGGACGACTACAGGAGTTGACTGAGAATCCTGCAAAGAAGACTGCCAGTTTTGGCAAGAAGAAAGAGGGTGATGTGCATTCCATCACCCGTCAGAACACCCAATCTTCATTACCCCCGAATAACTATCGGCCATATCCTCCCCTTCATGGCCAAACCATTGCAAACATTCCACCCCCTTTTCCAAGTTAACTTCACCCATGCCCACAGTATCCACCACTGACAAACTACCAGCCCAAATCACCTCCTCCACCTTCTTGACCCAAATGACCTCAAAATAATCCGAGACCACCAAGAAATCCTAATCCACCTCTTCCCCTACCACTTAGCAAAATATACCGATACCTTGTCGATATAAACCAAATAGTGTCGATTCCCCTTGACCCAATTCAGTCGCCATACCCCAGGTGGTATGATGCCAGTGCCCGGTGTGAGTATTATGGAGGGGCACAGGGGCACTCGACTGACAATTGCGGGGCACTCAGAGGAAGAGTACACGCCCTAATCAGGAATGGGTGGTTGAAGATTAAAGGAAATGGCTCCCTCCCCAATGTTACCTCAAACGCATTGCCCAATCATAATATGGGCAATGGCGTGAAAATGATAGAGTCAGAAGGAGAAGGGTCGACACCAGAGGTAGATGAACTGATTCCTCACTTTGAGGAAACTTTTAGAATGGCAGTGAAGGAAGGTTACCTCTATCTTCTAGCACTAGAAATTGAAGATAAGGCAGGATGCCCCTATCATGGGAAGGCAGCTAACCATGAATTGAAGAATTACGAACAGTTTAAGCAAGAGGTTCAGAACTTACTGTCTCTCAAAGTCTTGAGATTTCAAATGAGGTCGAAGATGGAGGAGGGAGTAAACACAGCCCGATTCGGCCAAAATGCCTCCACCTCTAAACACAGAATCACCTTCTCAGCCCCAGCATCGTTACCACCAGTAACAATTATCCAAACCCCGCCTCAGCTCCCCATTATAAACACCCATGCCATACCTTGGAACTATAATTTCCAAGTCTTCACCCAAGGAGCATCAAGCAGTGCACCGGCTCCTAGCCTTGCCTCACCTTCAGTACCCCCACCGTGCTTCGCTTCTCACGTGCACTTCAAGATGATTTACGCTGGACCTTCTAGCGGTGCTACTCCCCAATCTAACCCTCAGCTAGTCACTGCCACAAAGTTCTCCCCACATGAGCAAGAAGTTGAGTTTATAACCCGAAGTGGGAGGTGTTACGGTAATGAGGAAAAGGAAAAGAAAAGAGGGAAAGTAAAAACGGGAGAGCTATGAGAAAATATGGAAGAGGAGGCTGAGAAAGCAGAGAAAGAAGAACCTGTCGGACCAAAAGAAGAGGAGGAACTGTTGCTTCAAATAATGAAGCAAAGCGAGTAGTGGAACAGTTAAGAAAGATACCTGCACGAATTTCACTATTGTCCCTAATTCTGAGCTCTGAGGTGCACCGTCAAGCCCTACAGAAAATTCTGGATCAGGCCTTTGTGAACTCCGACATCACATCGGGGCAGTTCGAGAAGATAGAAGGACAAATTCAGGCATCTAGTTTTGTCACTTTCTTAGAAGAAGAGATAGACCCTGCAGGCTTAACGCACACTAAGGCTCTGCATGTGACGGTGAAATGTAAAGGTTGCATAGTGGCCAAGGTCCTTATTGATAATGGATCCACGCTCAATGTACTGCCTAATGCCACCTTGGCTAGGCTACCGGTTGACCGGTCAAACATACGCCAAAGTGCTATGGTGGTAAGAGCTTTTGATGGTACAAGGAGGGAGGTGCTGGGAGAGATAGATTTGCTACCCCAAATCGGCGCATGCACTTTCAACGTCACGTTCCAAGTGATGAACATTGAGCCCGCATACACTATGTTGCTGGGGAGGCCTTGGATCCACTCGGCAAATGCCGTTCCTTCAACTTTGCACCAGAAGATTAAATACATTATGGACGGCAAAATCATTACTGTGAGAGGGGAGGAAGCCATATTGGTCACCAAGCCGCAATCACTTCCTTATGTAGAGGCAGCTGAGGAGTCCTTGGAAAGCTCTTTCCAAACTCTTGAATTACAAGAAACCATCTCAAGAAATGAAGGGGCTACGGCTATGGTCGCCAAGGTGATGCTCAAGAGCTGTTGTGAAAAGGGCAAGGGGTTAGGCGCCACATTGCAAGGGATTGTTGAACCTATACCAGCTATCTAGAAGGTTGGTCATTGCGGCTTGGGTTATGAGGAAGACGCCCTCATGGATGAACGGTTCTGGATGAGGAGTATGCTTCGGGATCAAAGGTTTGATCAGAAAATCGGGAAAATGAAAGTAATCCCGAAAATCACAAAGGTCTTCACCAAGCCGGTTATTGAAAACCCGGCGAAAATCGAAGAATCACCCGATGAACCATCCATTGATGTCATCCATCTCGATTCCTTGTATGAAGCTCTAGTCTCGCCAATGGCTGAAGGGCAAGAACTAGACAACTGGACAGTAGAGGACATCCCTGTACTCAATTTCGAGTAAAGTACCTTTGGTTATCTACACTTGATCATTTTGTCCATGGTGGCAAGTGTAATACTGTAAATGGACCCTTTTCTTATGATATAAATATTAATGAATTAATAGCGCATTTTATATCCAATTCTCTTTTCCTTTCCTTTTTGAAATCCATTCTTATAATATATTCCATTTTCGTTACTTCAGGACCATTCATCAATTAACACCTAATAATTCAATAGACTCAGAAATTCCTCTGGTTAATTTTGAAATATCCATAACTGCCATTACTTCAAGTGATTCAGAGGTGGAACTCATAGAAGAAAGGGATGAAAGAGATGAACCTTCTCTAGTGCCTTGTGGGGATGAAACGCACACTGTAAACTTAGGCACGGAAGAAGTAAAAAGGGAACTTAAGGTTGTGGAGAGTGAAGAATTAGAAGATATGATCAGTTTGCTCAAAGAATTCCTAGATGTGTTTTCCTAGAGCTATGATGATATGATTGGTTTGGACCCTCATATAGTGACGCACAAAATTCCCCTAATTTCGAGGACAATCCCGGTAAAGTAGAAATTAAGAAGAATGAATCCTGACACACTGCTCAAAGTTAGGGATGAGGTCAAGAAGCAATACGAGGCTGGGTTTCTGGAAGTGGTCAAATATCCTCAATGGATAGCTAATGTTGTCCCGGTAATGAAGAAAGATGGGAGAGTCTGGGTGTGTGTTGATTACAGGGATCTTAATAAAGCAAACTTGAAAGATGATTTCGCTCTCCCACACATAGACATGTTAGTAGACAATGCTGCGGGATTGGGCAGATGTTCGTGTATCGATGGGGCATCTGGGTATAACCAAATCCCAATGGATGAGGAAGATAAGGAAAAAAACTACTTTTATCACTCAATGGGGGGTATTTTGTTACCGGGTCATGCCTTTTGGGCTAAAGAATGCTGGCGCCACCTACCAGCGTGCTATGGTCACATTATTCCACGATATGATGCATAAAGAAGTGGAGGTATATGTGGATGAGATGATCATCAAGTCCAGGGGAGGAGAAAGCCATGTGCAGGTGATGAGGAAAGTATTCGAGAGACTCAGGAAATATTAGTTGAAACTGAACCCTGCCAAATGCATATTCGGAGCTAGATCTAGGAAATTGTTGGGATTCATAGTGAGTGAGAAGGGAATAGAAGTTGATCCAGATAAAGTCCGAGCTATTCAAGAGATGCAATCCCCAAAAACAGAAAGGGAGGTGCGCAGTTTCCTGGGGAAGTTGAACTACATATCGAGATTTATTTCCAATCTCGCCGCTAAAGCTGAGCCTATTTTTAGACTACTCCGAAAGAACAACACCACTCAATGGGATTCAGTCTGTCAAGAGGCTTTCGAGAAAATCAAGCAGTACCTGTCAAACCCACCAGTATTGGCTCCACCGGTGGCAGGAAGGCCGCTGATTCTGTATATGGCAGTCCAACAAAGCTCAATGGGATGTGTTTTGGGGTAACATGATGATACCGGCCGAAAGGAGAGGGCTATTTATTACCTGAGCAAGAAATTCAATGATTGTGAGTCAAGGTACTATTTCCTAGAGAAAACTTACTATGCGTTAGCCTGGACAACAAATCGCCTCAAACACTACATGTTGAATCATAAGACATGGCTCATCTCCAGGATGGATCCTATTAAGTATGTATTCGAAAGCCCATTTGTGCCAGGGAGGAGAGCCAAATGGCAGGTCATACTCTCCCAATATGACATTGTCTATATGACCCGGAAAACAGTGAAAGGTAGCATGATCGTGAAGGAACGGAAGCGCGAAAAACACAAGTTTATACCATTGAATTCAAAAATTTTCACCTAGGGTCACATGTATCATGCAAGATTTATTTTTATCTATTTGATTTCAATGATAAACAACATATTAAAACTCTTTTAATATGTTTTTGGATCTATATTTGCCATTTAAGATTTTAAAATTAATCAAATTAATTTTAGAACCCTAGATTAAATCAAGAACGATTACACTAACCTCTTGATGCACTGCAGCGTGTCTGCGCCTTTGAGATTCGTCTTCAGGACACCAGATGTTGTCCCTCTAGCTTGTCCACACCAAGAACACCTATGGCAACCCTTGAACAGCTTCTAAAGCCTTTTCTATTAATTAGAAATTCAAGTTCTGCCTTTTAAGAGATTAGAGATGTAAACAGGACACTAGAAACAATTTGTAGTGTTCTTAATTCAAGAGATTGATGGCTAATCTCTTTGAATTGATGAGAGATGAAGAAGAATAGAGGGAGGGCTGCAAAATGGCATGACCAAGGAGTGTGGCTGCTGGTTGTATTTTTTTTTCTCATAACAACACTTAAATAGCTAGGTTAACACATTAAACCCTTGCCACATGTCACCCTTTGATTAGCTCTAGGTTTAAGTGACCCAATCACATTGTGCCAAGTGTCAAGCCTATATTTAATCTTGATTTTAATCATCTTACATGATTAAAAAACATTTGGCAAGCTTATGTGTTATGCCATGTGTCACCATCTCATGATGCCACGTGTCACACTGCAAAATGACCAAAATGCCCCTGTGTCTTAATTAATCAATTAAACTCTTTAATTAATTAATTAAATCATATTTAAATAGGTGATAACTTGTGTATGTGTGTGACTTACTAGGCTCATCACTAATTGGCAATGAGACATGATATCAACTCTTAATATCATCAGAACTCTTTCTTACCATAAATGATTTCTCTAAATCATTTTATGAACCTCATAGACCATGGTTAACACCTAGCATAGCATACCATGACCACCCAATTAGTAATAAGGTTTACCTTAATTAAACCTATAATCATATGTTACCATGCACTAGAATCTCTCTGTTACAAAATCCCAACTCAAGCTGGAGTCATGGTTTATGTCAAACTCCATTTGCTATGAATATTATGTTCTCTTTTAATTCCAGTTCTTGATTAAAAAGATTTTCTCATCAGAAACTCTTTTCTGAATAAATCTATCTGTCCTGGCCAGGAACTTGAAACATCAAGAATAATTAAATGAACATAGGATTTTATCTCTATTTACTTAGAGGAACAGATTCCATCTTGATCAACACCTACCTCCGTATATAACTAGTAGGAGCTAACACATGCCCATATACCCATACACAGTACAAGTATGAAAGCAGTATCAAACTCAAACTACCTATATACAAGATAACTGTGCTATCTCAGGTCTAAAGATTATATGCACTGATATGATTTATGACAAAACATTGACAAGAGTAAACTCCATGTGCTTGTCATAAGTGTCACTGGTTCGGCCTACTTATCATTTATAAGTGCCTATCATGTTTGTTATATGGCATGAGACTCACCATTCCATCTTATTTATATCTCATATAAATAACTTGGGAACAAACATGAATACAATCTTTCTGAATAGGTCATGTCCTTATTATGAAATATCCTCGATTGTGAACCTATTTATGATACTTCGTGCTAGAAATATTGTCACTCATATTCTTAACAACTTAAGAATAATATTTCTAACAAAATATCAATGGACCTTTTCTATTACACATAAATATATTATGTAAATGGAAAAGTGGAAATGCCTTTTATTAATAAAAATATGTACAAGATACATACTAAATGATATGCTCTAGGGCATACTACTAACAATCTCCCACTAGCACTAGAGCCATTCATTACAATATCTTAGGCCTATCTTCTCAAGATGTCGGTCTAACTGAGTCTGTGACATAGGCTTAGTGAATGGATCAGTTGGATTTTTCAACTGATGTTATTTTTCTGCATGGCTATATCACCTTGCCCAACTATATATCTGATAATGTGGTAGTGCCTTTCTATGTGTTTGGATTTTGGGTGAGACCTTAGTTCCTTAGCTCAGATGATCGCTCCATTGTTGTCACGATGTAGTGGAACTATTGACTCAATGGAAGGAACTCTTTGTAAGTTCTGTCACAAACTTCTTTATCCAAGCGACCGTTTGCGGCATACATTGCGAGAATATACTCACCTCTGTAGTGGAATCTGCAATCGTGCTCTGCTTGGAACTCTTCCAACCATCGCACCTCCATTACAAATGAACACATATCCAGAGGTAGACTTTCTATCATCGATATCTGATTGGAAATCATAATCAGTATAACCATCCAATTGCAAGTCTCCACCTCCATAAATCAAGAATAAATCCTTAGTTCTTCTCAAGTACTTAAGAATATTCTTGATGACTATCCAGTGTTCCAAACCTGGATTGGATTGATACCTGCTAGTCAAACTAACAACATATGCGATATCCGGCCTAGTACACAACATTGCATACATTAAACTTCCAATAGCCGAATCATATGGAATCCTGGCCATCTTATCTCTTTCTTCAGGTGTCTTTGGAGACATCTCTTTAGAAAGATGTATACCATGTCTCACTGGTAACAATCCTCTCTTGGAATCAAGCATGTTAAACCTCTTTAACACCTTTTCCAAGTATAGACTTTGGGATAAACCAATTATTCTTTTCGCTCTATCTCTATAGATACGAATTCCAAGAATATAGGTTGCCTCCCCTAAGTCTTTCATGGAGAATGTATTTGACAACCATACCTTTATAGTCGTCAACATACCCGTGTCATTACCCATCAACAGTATGTCATCCACATATAAGACAAGGAAAGTGATAGCACTGTCACTAACCTTCTTATATACACATGGCTCATCCTCATTTTTGATAAAACCAAAGGATTTAATGGCTTCATCAAAACGGATGTTCCAACTCCTCGAAGCTTGTTTCAACCCATAAATGGATCGCTTTAGCTTGCATACCTTGGAACCATCTTGGGATTCAAAACCCCTAGGTTGTTCCATGAAAATGCTTTCTTCAATGTATCCATTGAGAAAAGCTGTTTTGACATCTATCTGCCAAATCTCATAATCATAGTATGCAGCTATTGCTAATAAAATCCTAATTGATTTAAGCATGGCAACAGGCGAGAAAGTCTCCTCATAGTGGATTCCTTGCCTTTGGCGAAACCCTTTTGCTACTAGCCTTGCCTTATAGGTCTCTACCTTTCCATCAGAACCAATTTTCTTCTTGAAAACCCATTTTTTCCCTATAGGTACAATACCTTCAGGTGGGTCAACAAGATCCCAAACTTCATTCTTATACATGGAATCAATCTCGGATTTCATAGCATCAATCCATTTTGAAGAGTCTATATCTGATATAGCTTCTTCATAAGTAAGTGGATCATCTCCATGATCTACTTCTTCATGAGTAGACAACTCTTGTTCTTCTTCATGAAGAAAACCATATCTCACTGGTGGGTGAGATACCCTGGTTGTTCTACAAGGAACAGCTGTAGATGTTTCATCAATGGGTATAGGTTGACTAGATGGATCTATATCCATCTGATCTGTTGGTTGGTCAAAATTCTCCAATTCTAACTCTATTTGCCTTCCTTTGCCTCCTTCTTGAACACACTGTTGTTCAAGAAATGTGGCATCTTTACTTATCACAACCTTTTGTGAAGTAGGCAAATAAAAATAATATCCAAAACTATCTTTTGGATATCCAACAAATCGATCTTTTTCTGATCTGGTCTCCAATTTATCAGTGTTCAGCTTTTTTGATATAAGCTGGACAACCCCAAATCTTAGCATGCTTAAGACTTGGTTTTTTTCCATGCCATATCTCATAAGGTGTGGAAGAAACTGATTTTGATGGAATCCTATTCAGAATATACAAAGCTGATTCTAATGCAAATCCCCAAAAGAAGATTGGCATATCAGTATAGCTCATCATACTATGTACCATATCCAATAGGGTACGATTTCTCCTTTCAGATACACCATTCAGCTGTGGCGTTCCTGGAGGAGTCAGCTGAGAAACAATGCCATGCTCTATTCATCAAATTCAGTACTCAAATATTCACCTCCACGATCTGATCGAAGAGCTTTAATACTCTTTCCAGTTTGATTTTCTACTTCAGATTTAAATTCTTTGAACTTTTCAAAAGATTCATGTTTGTATTTCATCAAATACAAATACCCAAACCTTGATTTATCATCAGTAAAGGTAATAAAATAATGAAAACCCCCTCTAGCCATTTCTTTAAATGGACCACATACATCACTATGTATTAGCTCCAAAATATTTTCAGTTCTTAGCCCTTGTCCAATAAAGGGTGATGTAGTCATTTTACCCTGAAGGCAAGATTCACAAGTTGGAGTAGGCTCAGAGCCCAATGAGGATAGAATCCCCATTTTCTCCAATTTTGCAATCCTATCTTCTGCAACATGACATAACCTTAAGTGCCAAATATATTTTGAACTTGAGTTGGTTTTCACCATGGCATTGTATTCATTTAGATTGCTATACTCTGGCCAGTGGAAACACTTTCTTACTGGCAATGGAAACACTTTCCTGTTGGCAATGGAAACACTTTCCTGTTGGCAATGGAAACACTTTCCTTTGCCTTTGTCAGCTTTGGTCTTCCCTTTCTGTTTAGCTATTTTCTTGGAAGGACCACGAATCTAAGGTTTCTTTTTCTTATTACCCTTCTTCTTGTTGGACTTTCCAGCAGAAGAAGATGCAACCAAAGCTACCTCTTTTCCTTTATTGCCTGGCATATTCTTTTGGGCAATAACCAGCATGTTGAGTAAACCAGCTAAGGTGCATTCCTGTTTAGTCATATGGAAATTTGTCACAAAATTCCCAAAAGACTCAGGAAGGGATTAAAGGATCAAATCCGTCTGTAGTTGGAAATCCATGTTGAAGTCAAGATGTTCCAACTGCTCAATCAGCCGAATCATCTTGTGGACATGATCCCCAACATTCTGTCCCTCAGACATCCTCATACGGAATAGCTGTCTAGATATCTCATACCTAGCATTCTCTTTGTGCTCACCATACAACTCTTGTAGGTGAAGGAGGATCTCACTCGCACTCTGCATGTTCTCATGTTGCTTCTGTAACTCGTTACTCATGGAAGCAAGCATGTAACACTTAGCTCTCATATCATACTCCTTCCACTTGTTCAAAGTATCATGTTCCTCTTATGTGGCCTCTGGAGGTAAGGGACCAGGAACATTTGAATCTAGAACATATCCTATATGTTCAAGGTTCAGGACAAGCTTCAAATTTCTTAGCCAATCGATGATTTGGTCCTGTCAACCTATTATGATCAAGTATGCTTGCAAGGATATTGGATGGTGGTGGTTGTTTTGTGCTCATTTTTATCAGAAAATTAACTGCAGAAAATAACCAGATTAATTAGTAAATTTATCATGTAATTAACCAAAATGATTATGGTCTTTTAATAAAATTGGTCCTCCCACTAACTTAGCGAATCCTACATTTCCAAAGTAGGAAACGGAAATCCTAGTTGGATGGATTTCTAGTGGGTGATTGAATTCTTATAATTCTATTGATCATCCTCAGGTACATCCATTATTGGAATTACAATAAACTATAAGTGAGCAACTCCTTGCCCATCACATCTCATGTGAGGTTCAATCCTTTACCTAGCCCCTAATGCTCAAAATCTCAGGTACATCCATTATTGACTTATCTTGCATTAGTTAAATTGATCCCATTGAGCCAGTAATTATGTAAATAATTTTAATGTCCTCAGGTACATCCAATATTGGCCACCAAACCATTTACATATTTACAACATCTCATGCTTAACAATTATTCTTAAGAAAATCTCTTAAATTAATTGCATCTCATGCAACTATTTAAAATTTCTTAAAATAATTGCCCCAATGGAGGGCCTATGTTATAATTACTTTAATTATAGCATATCCAACTTAATTATTTGTTTGGAAGATTTTATGGTCATTCTAATTACTATTAAGGTCTCACTTTGCACATTATCCATTTAGCATGCATATATCATATAATTGCATACATTTCCATACATCTCATGCATTCATGGATAAGCAGTAAATATGGTATGATTATGGACTTTCTAAGGGATTCAATTCTGAGCCACCAAGAATTGAATCAGGGCATTCCTAGGTGCATTTCATTCATTCATTTTACAAGAGTTGCTGAAGGAGTACATAATCAACACTTGATCTTGAATTCCTCCCACTAGTCCCACCAATGCTCTTGACCTCCTTGAACTTCTTGTAATCCAATATTACATAGTAATCCTTGGCATACCAAGGCGAATTTACAAGAACTTAAATAAATGAAATTACAACCCAAAAATTATTACAAACTTAATAATACATGCCCAAAATTAATTAATTTACAATCCCAAAGAAACATAAAAGAAATAAATCCAATCACATTGGTCTTTTATAGTCCATGATCATCCATCATGCATATCACTATTTAACACTTAAATAAAACATACATACTTAAATTAAATTGAATATCTCATATTCAACTTAAAAATCCAGATTTGAATATGATTCAAATAAATTTAAAAATTCAGATTTGAATCTCATTCAAACAAATTTAAAAATTCATATTTGAATCACATTCAAACAACTTCAAAAATTCAGATTTGAATCACATTCAAACATTTTTTAAAAAATCAGATTTGAATCACATTCAAACATTTTTTAAAAAATCAGATCTAAATTTTATTCAATCAATTTTAAAAAATCAGATTTAAATATGATTCAAACAACTTTAAAAATTCATATTTGAATCACATTCAAACAACTTTTAAAATTCAGATTTGAATCACATTCAAACAATTTTTAAAATTCTGATTTGAATCATAATTTAATTGTGTGATTAAAATTCCTAATTAAACATTTTAATTAGTCATATGATGAACCTTTCATCATGCAACAATTGCAGAATTTAATAACAACCATGTGCACCATGATCTTCCAAAGCCATGCGCACCATGTTGGAGTTCATCAAGCATGCCGCCACACCTCTTGATCCAACCAGCAATGGATCAATCATCTCATGATCAAATCACACAATTAAATCATATAATAAACAATCTAAATGGGAAATATAGTGGCTCTGATATCAATTGAAGGAACGGAAGCGTGAAAAACACAAGTTTATACCATTGAATTCAAAAATTTTCACCTAGGGTCACATGCATCATGCAAGATTTATTTTTATCTATTTGATTTCAATGATAAACAACATATTAAAACTCTTTTAATATGTTTTTGGATCTGTATTTGCCATTTAAGATTTTAAAATTAATCAGATTAATTTTAGAACCCTAGATTAAATCAAGAACGATTACACTAACCTCTTGATGCACTGCAGCGTGTCTGCGCCTTTGAGATTCGTCTTCAAGACACCAGATGTTGTCCCTCTAGCTTGTCCACACCAAGAACACCTATGGCAGCCCTTGAACAGCTTCTAAAGCCTTTTCTATTAATTAGAAATTCAAGTTCTGCCTTTTAAGAGATTAGAGATGTAAACAGGACACTAGAAACAATTTCTAGTGTTCTTAATTCAAGAGATTGATGGCTAATCTCTTTGAATTGATGAGAGATGAAGAAGAATAGAGGGAGGGCTGCAAAATGGCGTGACCAAGGAGTGTGGCTGCTGGTTGTATTTTGTTTTCTCATAACAACACTTAAATAGCCAGGTTAACACATTAAACCCTTGCCACATGTCACCCTTTGATTAGCTCTAGGTTTAAGTGACCCAATCACATTGTGCCAAGTGTCAAACCTATATTTAATCTTGATTTTAATCATCTTACATGATTAAAAACATTTGGCAAGCTTATGTGTTATGCCATGTGTCACCATCTCATGATGCCACGTGTCACACTGCAAAATGACCAAAATGCCCCTGTGTCTTAATTTTGAGTTCTTAACCCAAAATAATTATTTTTCTTCTTCTAATTAATTTATATCAAATATAAATTAATTAATTAATCTCTATTAATTAATTTCTCATTAATTAAATTCATATTTAAACACTTTAAATATAAATTTAACTTATACTATACATCCAATAATCTAGATTTGGTTTCAAGTCATGCTAGGGACTTTGCAATTTAATTGCAAACCAAACCTATTTAATTAATCAATTAAACTCTTTAATTAATTAACTAAATCATATTTAAATAGGTGATAACTTGTGTATGTGTGTGACTTACTAGGCTCATCACTAATTGGCAATGAGACATGATATCAACTCTTAATATCATCAGAACTCTTTCTTACCATAAATGATTTCTCTAAATCATTTTATGAACCTCATAGACCATGGTTAACACCTAGCATAGCATACCATGGCCACCCAATTAGTAATAAGGTTTACCTTAAATGAACCTATAATCATATGTTACCATGCACTAGAATCTCTCTGTTACAAAATCCCAACTCAAATTTGGAGTCATGGTTTATGTCAAACTCCATTTGCTATGAATATTATGTTCTCTTTTAATTCCAGTTCTTGATTAAAAGATTTTCTCATCGAAACTCTTTTACGAATAAATCTATCTGTCTGGCAGAACTTGAAACATCAAGAACAATTAAATGAACATAGGATTTTATCTCTATTTACTTAGAGGAACAGATTCCATCTTAATCAACACCTACCTCCATATATAACTAGTAGGAGCCAACACATGCCCATATACCCATACACAGTACAAGTATGAAAGCAGTATCAAACTCAAACTACCTATAGACAAGATAACTGTGCTATCTAAGGTCTAAAGATTATATGCACTGATATGATTTATGACAAAACATTGACAAGAGTAAACTCCATGTGCTTGTCATAAGTGTCACTGGTTCGGCCTACTTATCATTTATAAGTGCCTATCATGTTTGTTATATGGCATGAGACTCACCATTCCATCTTATTTATATCTCATATAAATAACTTGGGAACAAACATGAATACAATCTTTCTGGATAAGTCATGTCCTTATTATGAAGTATCCTCGATTGTGAACCTATTTATGATACTTCGTGCTAGAAACATTGTCACTTATATTCTTAACAACTTAAGAATAATATTTCTAACAAAATATCAATGGACCTTTTCTATTATACATAAATATATTATGTAAACGGAAAAGTGGAAATGCCTTTTATTAATAAAAATATGTACAAGATACATACTAAATGATATGCTCTAGGGCATACTACTAACAGATCGCTGATCTCCTAGCAGAAAACCCTATCCAGGATTATGAAGCTCTAGATTTTGAGTTCCCTGATGAGCATATTAACGAAGTAGACGGTGGAGAAAAAGAGCTAGCTGATGTATAGGAAATGTATTTCGACGGAGCTGTCAATTTGTGTGGTAGTGGAATCGGAGCTGTATTGGTATCCCCAGATGGGAAACACTTCCCGATAGCTATCAAGTTGAGATTTGACTGCACCAACAACATCGTAGAATACGAAGCTTGTGTGATGGGTCTACAGGCTGCCATTAAAATGAAAGTCAGGAAGTTGGAGGTATATGGAGACTCAGCCCTGATCATTTATCAAGTCGAGGGAGAATGGCAAACTAAGGATCCGATGTTAATCCCATATCAGAAGTACTTACTGGAGCTGATTAAGAAATTCAAAGAAATCTCTTTCACTCACCTTAGTCGAGACAAGAATCAATTTGCAAATGCCTTAGCCACCCTGGCTATTATGGCTCAAATGGAAGAAGGGTAGACGACTCAGGTATTAAAGATTAAAGCAAGGAGTGAACCGGCATACTGCCTCATGATCGAGGAAGAACCTGATGGTAAACCTTGGTATCATGACATCCTGCTTTACATCAGAACCAGAGAATTCCCCTCAGGAGCGAGCAAAAATGAAAAGAGGATGATTCGGAGATTAGCATTGGGATACTTCCCCAGTGGAGAAATTCTATACAAAAGGATCTCCAACGGCGAATTGTTGAGATGTGTGGATGCAAAAGAAGCGAAGAGGATCCTTTTCGAGACTCATGAGGGAAATTGTGCAACCCATGCCAATTGGCATATGATGGCTAAGCAAATCATGAGATGGGCATATTTTTGGACTACCATGGAAAAGGATTGCGTCGAGTACTTCCAAAAGTGCCATAAGTGTCAAATCTACGCGGATCTGATAAATGTTCCGCCTCACCAATTGTTCAACCTCGTCTCACCATGGCCTTTTGTAATGTGGGGCATCGATGTGATTGGTCCCATCAACCCTAAGGCATCCAATGGGCATAGATTTATCCTGGTCAAAGCGACATCATATGCTCACATTACGCAGAACACGTTCCTAAAATTTCTCAGAAATAATATCATCTGCCAGCATGGCCTCCCCAATGAAATCGTCACTGACAATGCCAAGAATTTGAATGGTCCAAAGATTCAGAGATTTTGTGATCAATACAAAATCTGACATCTCAATTCCTCACCATACCGTCCCCAAATGAATGGAGCAGTGGAAGCTGCAAACAAAAATCTCAAGAGAATAATCCGAAAAATGACAGTCACTTATAAGGATTGGCATGATATTCTTCCCTACACCCTTCACGCATACCGGACTTCTGTAAGGACATCAACTGGGGCAACCCCATACTCACCGGTTTAAGGGATGGAAGCTGTACTACCTATTGAGGTAGAAATTCCTTCTCTAAGAATTTTGAAAGAATCAGGGATTGATGAGTCGGAATGGATCCAGTCAAGGTTGGACCAATTAAATTTGCTAGATGAGAAAAGGCTAGCGGCAGCATGTCATGGGCAGTTATACCAAAGAAGAATGGCCAGGGCATTTAACAAAGGTGTTCGCCCACGTGAATTTCAACCAGGGGACCTAGTCCTGAAGAAGGTGCTTCCGAATCAAAATGATCCCCGGGGTAAATGGTCACCAACCTATGAGGGACCCTATGTGGTTAAAAAAGCATTTTCTGGTGGGGCCTTGATCTTAACCCACATGGACGGTGAAGAATTTCCAAGACCTGTGAATGTCGACACCGTCAAAAGATACTATGCCTAAATAATAATAATAATAATAATAATAATAATAATAATAATAATAATAATAATAATAATAATAATAATAATAATAATAATAATAATAATAATAATAAAATAGAAGTGAAAACCTGGAAGGGCACTTTTAGTCAGATGGCCAAAAGGGAAAGTGAAAACCCGTAAGGGCACTTATCACAAAATAAGGAAGTCAAGGGCAAAAGGGGAACTGTGGGAAGTAAATAAGTAACCAAGGATTATGGGCTAAGTCTTGCAACTCGTCCTCCATTAATTGTCTATCTTCGCAATCCTGTTAAGTACACTTTGTCGCGGAGGAAGTTCTCGTATCGAGTTAGATTTGTTTTGTAAGTTGATTTTAATTTCCAGCATTTAAATTTCCTGTTAATCAACCTCTAGTTCCTTGATCTAAGTTGATTTTAGTTTCCAGCATTTAAATTTCCTGTTAATCAACCTTTGGTTCCTTGATCTAAGTTGATTTTAATTTTCAGTATATCAACCTCTGGTTCCTTGATCTAAGTTGATTTTAATTTTCAAGCATTTTAAATTTCCTGTTAATCAACCTCTGGTTCCTTGATCTAAGTTGATTTTAATTTTCAGCATATCAACCTTTGGTTCCTTGATCTAAGTTGATTTTAATTTTCAAGCATTTTAAATTTCCTGTTAATCAACCTCTGGTTCCTTGATCTAAGTTGATTTTAATTTTCAGCATTTAAATTTCTTGTTAATCAACCTCTGGTTCCTTGATCTAAGTTGATTTTAATTTTCAGCATTTAAATTTCCTGTTAATCAACCTCTGGTTCCTTGATCTAAGTTGATTTTAATTTTCAGCATATCAACCTCTGGTTCCTTGATCTAAGTTGATTTTAATTTTCAAGCATTTTAAATTTCCTGTTAATCAACCTCTGGTTCCTTGATCTAAGTTGATTTTAATTTTCAGCATTTAAATTTCTTGTTAATCAACCTCTGGTTCCTTGATCTAAGTTGATTTTAATTTTCAGCATTTAAATTTCCTGTTAATCAACCTCTGGTTCCTTAATCTAAGTTGATTTTAATTTTCAGCATTTCAACCTCTGGTTCCTTGATCTAAGTTGATTTTAATTTTTTAGCATTTAAATTTCCTGTTAATCAACCTCTGGTTCCTTGATTTGAGTTGATTTTAATTTTTCAGCATTTAAATTTCCTGTTAATCAACCTCTGGTTCCTTGATCTAAGTTTATTTTAATTTTTCAGTATTTAAATTTCCTGTTAATCAACCTTTGGTTCCTTGATCTAAGTTGATTTTAATTATCAAGCATTTTAAATTTCTTGTTAATCAACCTCTGGTTCCTTGATCTAAGTTGATTTTAATTTTTCAGCATTTAAATTTCCTGTTAATCAACCTCTGGTTCTTTGATCTAAGTTGATTTTAATTTTCAGCATTTAAATTTCGTGTTAATCAACCTCTGGTTCCTTGATCTAAGTTCATTTTAATTTTCAGCATTTAAATTTCCTGTTAATCAACCTTTGGTTCTTTAAACTAAGTTGATTTTAATTTTTCAGCATTTAAATTTCCTGTTAATCAACCTCTGATTCCTTGATCTAAGTTGATTTTATTTTTCAAGCATTTTAAATTTCCTGTTAATCAACCTCTGGTTCCTTGATCTAAGTTGATTTTAATTTTTCAGCATTTAAATTCCCTGTTTATCAACCTCTGGTTCCTAGATCTAAGTTCACTTTAATTTTCTAACATTTTAAATTTCTTGTTATCAACCTCTGGTTCCTTGATCCAAGTTGATTTTAATTTTCTAGCATTTTAAATTCCTGTTACCAATCTCTAGGTCACTAAACTAAGTGGGCTTTAGTTTCCTAACCTTGATTTTGAGTCTCAAAATTTCAATATCCAATCGTCCAAAATATGGGTCTGAATCTTTACATAATTCCTACACGAAAAATTTTTCCCTTTAATAGAAATTATGTAAAGAGGGGCAGCTGTCGACACCATATTTTGGTCGATCCCTGAAATCGATCCCCAATGCCAAGTAATTTGTTTCCAATCTCTCTTCATAGAGATCAAACTGACGCCAAGTCTCCATATTGCCCAAAGCCTCACAGATCTCTCAAACCAATTGTCAAATCTCCTGGCCAGTCATTCACATTTCCGATCTCTTGTCTAGCGAAATCAAACCAACGTCAGGTCTTCATGCCACCAGTCTTATTGTCGATCTCCCTTTTAAAAGTTTGGGGATAATCGTCTGATAAAGTTAAGGTTACAATCCGGTTTAAGGATGATTCCGATCTTAAGTGTTCAAATCAAGTTTCCAATTTTAATCAAGTCCCATTTGGCATTTGCCGATCTCTTGCTTACAATGTTTTTTGACCTCTTACACTTAGATTAATAATCACCTTTAGCTGTTGTTCTAATATGTTCAGACAATCAAGTGCTTATGCAACTTAGATACTTTCCGATCTCATCCAAGAATTGAACAAAAAAAGGAATTTCATTTCATTTCAAATATATACAAGTCATTCGGCTGGAGGATCACCTTCAGCCTGTTCTACATTTTGTTCACCCCCTCTATCACCTTCGGCCTCCTTCTCGCTATCCTCTTCATCCTGGGGAGCCAGGTCAACCATCCAGGAGAAGTCCTCCTCGGGATAACGCTTTCTAAGCTCGGCCAAGAGATCCCCATGAGCGTTCACATAAGCACCGGCCTCCCTTGTCACTGCCTCTTCTTCTTTTGCTTTGAGCTCCTCAGTGAGGCAAGCGACTTCAGTAGCTCGGAGTGCCTGAACCTCTTCAAGAACATGAGCCTGCTCGGCCAGCTTATCCTCATAGAATTTCATCCACCCCTCAATTTCAGATATGTAGTTTTGAGCGGACGAAAGTTGAGATCGGAGGGAAGCAGCTTCCTGACCCACCTTCTCGACCTCCTGCCTCAAGCGGTGAGCCTTCTCCCGGACAATGTGTTGGTTCACCAAACTCTCTACGCTCAGGCTCATAGTTTGGGTCAGGATGTCATCGAGGTTGTTCGGGGTTAGCCTATCCCGATCCTCCCGAAGGCAGATGGAGGACCCCAACACCTTAGTAAAGCTCAGATTCTCTCGAACCGTGTGGTTCTTCTCCAGCGAGTGGATCAGGATTTGAGTGCCGCAGGAAAGGGTCCTCATAGGTGGTTGGGAAGGACCCCCTTCCGCGCTTGAAGCAACCGGAGGAGGTGGTGGCTGCTCTTCTTGATGAGGAGGGGACTGGACCACTTCTATGTCAGGGATCGGCGGTCCCGAGGGTTGAGACGAGCCTCCTTGCATTTCCCCGGGATCATGCCTGGGCGTCTAAAGGGCCTCGGCCCACTTCATCTCCTGCAATTTCCAGGAGACCTCTCTTTTTTGCTTTCGGCTCTCCTTGGAAGCCTCATCGCTAGCCATACCTGCACAAAGAAAAGGTCAGTGAGATCGCTAAGGCCCAAAGATCAGAGATATAGAAAGTACCGAGGCTGAGGTCAGAGAGCTAAAGCCTGCGTTCTTCGCCAGTAATCAACTCCATTATCTAATGATACAGTTCAGCTGTCACTGCATCTAAACAAGAGAACTTCTGTCAGGCCGCTTGATCCTTCAGTTCCATCACCATTAGGCCTTCTTCCCTATTCAGGGTGATGCGCTTCGGAATTAACGAGCCCTAATGCAGCCAGCTGCGTGGGAAACAATCTAAGCCGTTCAGAATTTTGCTCCTGAGAATAAATAAGCGATTCTTCCAATTCTTCAGGGAGGAGGGCAGATCGGTAAAAAGCCCACAATGTGGCTTCGCCAGGAAGAACCAATACTCATTGTCCTTTCGATAAGTTAGCCTATGTAGTTCGGTGAACACCTTAGCTGTAGGACTGAGTCCTTTGGCTTGGCAAAGGCCTCTGAAGGCTACTAGGATCCACCATGAGTTCGGGTGAACTTGGGCTATGCACACTTGGTGAAATTTTAGAACTTCCTTGAAGAAGTCGTCGAGAGGGAATTGCAGCCCGGCTTTTAATTGCTCTTTGTATACCATGATCATATCATTCTTTTCGAATAAGTGATCGGCTCGAAGATCGCCGTGACACTTAATGAGTTCGTATGAATCGGGCTGAATGTTATACTCTTGGCTGAACGACTGTAGGTCAATTTCTTGAAGGATTGATGGCAGCTCGTCCTTGGGGAGGTTTTCTCTCCCTGAAGAATGTGTTTGCCTCGAGGGTGCCCTTGACCACGGGCTGGAATAGAGGATGTAGGAGGTTCAGATCGCCCGCTCGGTCCGACCACCTCAACTTCATCTGACGACCACGACACATGAACGGAAAGGGGGCTTGCCGCTCTCTGACCCTCGGCGCCGCTCATTTTCAAAGAAAATAGAAAATTTCAACTGAAAGAAGGATCAAAACCCTTATCGGAGTGTGATCGGTGTCAGAAGAACTTGAAGAAAACGAGAGGATTTTGGAATCACTCGCGAGAGGCTGAAAATGACATAAGGAAGCAACTGCCTGACCCATCCCCTATTTATTCCCGTCTGAGCATTTAATGCTCATGGTGTCCCAAGCGGCGCATCGGTTAGCGGGATTCGCCAGCTTTTTCTGACACCTCTCACGAATATTCTGAAAATTTCGTAATTGAATAAGGAGAGATCGGCTGGTTAAAAGACCGGCAGATTAAGGTGGTCGTTTGGAATTACAGATCGGTTAAGGGCTATTCAGTGAAGAATCGGATCGGATGAACACATCAGAGATCGGAAAATAACCAATGCGATAATAATAAAATGATAATTGACAAAATAAAATTTTATTTCCAAAAGGTCAAATTACATCATTTGGGCGATCTCTAGAGATCGGCAGTACATCCCATCTAATAAAGACCTATGTCAAAGCCTAGTCTCGTGGCTGAATCAAAAGATGTGTTAGACCAACTATCGACATCGGACAGATGTACAGCTCGGATGGGGGGATTATGACTCTCATGAGGATAAGAGAGGTCGTCATCAATGTTATCGCTCAGAACCGAGCCACTGTCGGAACACCCAGTGTGATAAGAAGTCAAAAGAGCTTCAAAGGGCGGTCACCAATAATGGGAGGGAAATTAGCAGTCTTCTCGCCCGAAATCAGTTCGCCGATCATATCAATCGACTGACTCGAGGTTGACACGATCGATATTCTCGATCTGGATCGATGAATTAGTCCACAGTTCTCTCACTGTCATCAAATATAGCCATAGTGATTTGCTGGTCACCAGGGTCATAAATTTTCAGTTGATCAACAAGGCGAACAGCTGAAAATAGATCAAAAGCCGCCATCACAGCCGGAATTGTTGCCGGAGTAGAACAGGAAAAGTGAGAGAGAAAGAGAAAAATGAAATGCGGAAGGACTTCCGTCGAGGGTATATATGTAACACCCTCCCGGTAGCAATTCCGTACATTCTCTTGTTTGATGGTGTCTGTCCTGGCAATAGAACGTCCAGAAAAATATTTAAACTAAAGTCAGGAACCATAATTAACTCAAATATTAATAAGAAAAATTTAGTAAAAATTTTAGAAATAAAATACAACCAAGTTAAACGAGCCGGTGCCCTAGCGATGGGTAACCAGAGAGAAGTTGCGGTTCTCGTAACGAGGAGCCCTAGACCCAGGGAAAAATTCATAAAATAATTTTTGGGACTCCAGAGAAGGGTCATTGAGGTTCCTATGGCATTAGAATGCCAAGAAAATACCTAGAAAAATTTTTCAATCGGTACAGACAATTTTGACCCGTTAAGCCAAACAGAGGGCATTTTGGTCATTTCGCATTCAGAGGTGATTTTTGGCCGACTTGTCCAGTTGAGTAAATAATTAATATGACATAAAATATGAATAAACATTACTAGAAATTAAATTGGAAATGAGTAGTGGAGGAAAGAAAAGAAAAATACAATATATGCAATTTATGACATCATTGTGATGTCATTTAAAAATTTCCACCAATCACAATTAAGCAACCATTTGACCAACTAATAAAAGAGACTAAATGAAGACCAAAATAACCAAAAATACAGCAGCCATCTCCCTCCCCAAAAGCCAGCCGAACCCATTCCCATAGCCACCCTCCATTAAAGCTTTTTCAAGCTTTAGATTTCCATCATTTCCATCATATTTCCCTACCCTCTAAGTTCAAAAATTAATTATTTCACCTTGAGAAGAAGATTGATAGTAAGAAGAAGAGAAGAAAGTGAAGAATTTGAGCTTTTGAAAAGCTCTTAAGTGAGGTTAGTGCACCTATCTACTTAAAACCTTTATTTTCCATGTTAGTAGCTTGAATTAAGTAAGAATTTGTAACTAAAATGAACAAAAATTATGTGTATACATACTATGGATTTCGGCAGCCCTATGGAAGGAATGGGTTTGATAGTTTTGATGGACCTAAAGTGGACTAGAGATCATGTTTGAAGTACATAATTATGTGGATAATGACTTAGCTAGTTAACTAGGGTAATTAGTGTGAAATGGAAATGGAAATTAGGGTTTTGAGAAGTGAAAATTTGACTTGGCTTAGGAAATTGTTAGAGAACATTTTAATGGTCAATTAGTGACCATTTTAGGTAAGTTGACCACAATTTGGACTGAAATATAGCATGGCAAAGTGAATGTGTAGGCTGCCTAAAGACAGAAGCAGAGTGGCTGAGATTTCAGTCCACTTGGACTGCCATATCTTTGGCTGTGTTGGTCCAATTGGTGTTTGGCCAATTGGACATGAAACTAGGCTTATAATGGCACATTTTTGCTGAAGAAACCATGCCCAAAAGACCAAAGCAAGAGGACCAAAAGTTTGCCCCAATCCGGATACCCTGCAATAACACCTGCAGAAATGACCAAATGATGGCCATAACTTACTATAGATATGGTCAATTGACCTGAATTTTTACAGCAACAAGTTAAGACATAGACAAACAACTTTCATGAAGAAATCTACCCCAAATTATGGCCAGAACCTATTCAAATATGCAATCACAGTCACTGTTCATGGTACTGTAGATTTGGTAATTCTGCAGTTTTGGAAATCCGGCCAGCTGTGGTTTTTGGGTCATATCTGGAGCTACAATACTCCAAATGGAGTGATTCAAAAAAGGAAATTCAACTAGACAAAATAAGGAACAACTTTCATGTTTGTCATTTCTTCAAATTCCCACTGCAACAGTGCTTAATGGAATAGTAAACTTATACTTCAAAAACTGAAATTTTCTGCCCTCTTGGTTTTAAGTTAGAAATGGTAATGGTGACCAATTCTAACAAGTTTTAAATGTAAAATGTGGTATATTGGGAGTGCCAAAGTCAATTTACATATTGTCTATCCAAAAGTCAACATTTTTGTTGACCAATGAGGTGAATAGTAACACCAAAACTTGAAATTCACAAATTGAAGAATTTAAAAGTTTCAAATGCCCTAGTATACCTAACAAGATTGGTTTGGATAGTTTGGCATGCCAATAGGGTTCGATTAGCGATCGCACATGGCAATTTGCCATTCTCGTGATTTTATGGCTTTTAGCCATTCGACCTTGTATTGAGCTTTGGCCTTGTGCTCGATGTTATCACGACTTGTTAGTCGCTCTGCACACCGGGAGATGCATATGTGACCGATGGTGTGACGGCCCGAGGTACTTGATACCCAGTGCCAGTTTACCCATTATCCAGTTCTGTCATCTAGTGTAGGTTACTTGGGCAACCAAATGAATGAAAGTGGACAAAGATAATGAAATAATGGATACACCAATACCAAACAAAGAAATCATACACATTCTATACATACTTATTTTTTTTGCTATTTTCTTTTATTATACTATTGCACCACTAAGCATTATTGCTTAGCGCGTTGCTTTTACCACGCGTAGGTACTGGAGATACAGATCGTGAGCCCAGTAGACCGTAGACTGGGTGAGTCCGCCAGCTACGCAATGATCCGTGTCACCTCAACTTCTGCAGTGCATTAGTAGGACACTAGGTGTCATTTTGATATTTTGTAGCTAATTTTTACTTTCTCATATGTATTTGAACTTATGTAATGTATTCTGATGTTCATGTAAATAATGAAAGTTATGGCTATGAATGCAAAATTTGAGCATTTATTTATTGTTTGCATATGAGTATTATGAGAAATGGATGTTTGAGAAATGAAAATGTTATTGAGAACTGAAATTGAGAAATGTTGTGGAGATCTTGATATTAAGACTTTGTTGAAGAATTGAAGTTGGGGATTGTTTGGAAATTATTTGGAAGTGTTTTTAACAGGTTCCGAAGAACTGTTTTCTCCATTTTTAGTCGGTACTCTGCCGGATTTTCTTTAAAATATCCGGAACCTCAAATAAATTATAATTTCAATAAATGAACTATATTTCACAAATTATATTCAAAACTTTGACAAAAAAAAATTAATTAAGGTAAAATAGAGTGTGCCGATACACCGTGTGACATAGCTTACTCGGATACACTGTAGCCGGGTAAGGGGTGTCACATTTAGTGGTATCAGAGAACGGTTTAGGCGTTTCTGGGCCTAGATTTAGTCCATACCATGCATTGCATTTGTAAGAGTCGAGGTGACACTAATGCAGATCTGTTTGTCTTTCTTATTTTGAATAGGATATAGACCCTTCATCACAGAGAGCAGTCGAGGAGGAAGTGGAGAGTCATGCTCCACCTGCAGCAGCTGAGACTGGGGGCATGGGAGAACCTGCTCCGCCAGTTCAAGCAGAACCTGCTCAGCCTCCACAGGCCATGTTCTAGCAAATGGCCGATTTCTTTAGACAAATGGCCGGGGTAATGCCAGCACCACCACCACCAGCAGCTCCACAACAGAAATCACACCTGGAAAGGCTAAGAAAGTTTGGAGCAGTGGACTTTTTCGGTAAGAGAGAAGATGACTCATTGCGGTAGAATTGGTTGAACAGAACGGGCAGAGTTCTAAAATAACTCCACTGCACCCGGGAGCAAAACTTAGAGGCTGCCATATCTTTGTTGCAAGATGATGCCTATGAATGGTGGGACACGGTATCCAGTGAAGTGCAGCCAGAAGCTATAACTTGGGACTTCTTTCTCTCAGAATTCAAGAAGAAATATGTGGGTACTGTATACCTGGAAGAGAGAAGAAGAGAGTTTATTAACCTGAGACAGAGACAGCTGTCAGTGGCCGAGTATGAAAAGGAATTTGTCTGATTAAGGCGCTATGGAAGGGAGATAGTCCCTAATGAAGCTGAAAGGTGCAAGAGATTTGTAGAGGGACTAAATGACAACATAAAGATTCAGCTCACTGCCTTGGGAATCACAGAATTTAGCAAGTTAGTGGAAGCTGCAGTAAAGGTTGAAAAAGTAAGAATAAGTGAGCAGACTAGAAGGGAGAGACAGCAGAAGAGGGGACCGGGTCAGTCTAGCTCATCTCCTGCACCTGGGAAGAAGTTCAGAGGTCCACCTGCACAGAGTTCGGGTCAGCCACAAGGTCAGGGTCAGTCTCAGGGGCCCAGGCCAAAGTTCACCCCTAGGAGAGGTCAGTCCACACCATCAGTGGGCAGCTCTCCAGGGATGGGGTTCAGGGGACCAGCCCCCGCATCTTCTTCATGTCCACACTACCTGAAATGGCATAAGGGGGAGTGTTGGACAGTAACTGGTGCCTGCTTAAGATGTGGGTCGACAGAGCATCAGCTGAGGAACTGCCCACGTAGAACTACTATAGCTGCTCTAACACAAGCAGACAGACCTGTTCCTGCACCACAGAGAGGTAGAAAATCTAGCAAGTCTGAGGCTGTAGGACCATTACAGAGGCCTGCATCTGAGCCAGCAGAGAGGCCTGACAGCAGACCACCTGCAAGAGCTTCTGCTATTAGAGCTCAGGAGGAGCAAGATGCCCCGGACGTCATCAGGGGTACGTTCTTCCTCTACAATACACCTGTGCATGCATTGGTGGATCCAGGATCCACTCACTCATACATCTGCATCAACCTACCCATAGAAAGGGGGATATTAGTAGGGGAGAGTGACCAAGACATTCTGGTCACAAATCCATTAGGCCACAGTGTAGTGGTGAACAAAGTGTACAAGGGTTGCCCGTTAAGGATTCAGGGGTATGAATTCTTGGCAGACCTAATCGAGTTGCCCTTCCACGAGTTTGACGTGATTTTGGGAATGGACTGGTTGTCACGTCATCAGGCAATAGTTGATTACAAATTGAAGAGAATTTCTTTGAAAACTCCTGAGGGTAATGAGATCACTATTATGGGTGAAAGGACGGATTTCTTGTCCAATGTCATCTCAGCCACAGTTGCAAGAAGAATGATAATAAAAGGCTGTGAAGCCTACCTAGCACATGTGGTGGATACTAGGCAGGCTAAGCCAAACCTGAGTGATATACCCACAGTAAGAGACTTCCCAGAGGTATTTCCTGAAGAATTGCCTGGTTTGCCACCAGAAAGGGAAGTCGAATTTGCTATTGAGACACTGCCGGCACAAAGACCCATTTCCATTGCTCCTTATAGGATGGCACCCACTGAATTGAGGGAGTTGAAAACTCAGTTGCAAGAGTTGCTTGATAAGGGGTTCATACGCCCCAGTGTGTCACCATGGGGAGCTCCAGTGCTGTTTGTGAAAAAGAAGGATGGGACTTTGAGGCTTTGTATTGATTACCGGCAGTTGAATAAAGTGACTGTGAAGAACAAATATCCGTTGCCTATAATTGATGATCTGTTTGATCAGTTGAAGGGAGCAGGAGTATTTTCTAAGATTGATATCAGATCAGGGTATCATCAGTTGAGGGTGAAGGATGTAGATGTGCCCAAGACTGCATTCAGGACCCGGTATGGGCATTATGAGTTTCTGGTAATGCCCTTTGGCCTAACAAATGCACCAGCAGCATTCATGGACCTTATGAACCATATCTTCCATCCATACCTAGATCGGTTCGTAGTGGTCTTTATTGATGATATTTTGGTGTATTCCAAGACCATGGAAGAACATGATGAGCATTTAAGGATTATTCTGCAAACCCTGAGAGAAAAGAAGCTGTATGCTAAGTTGTCCAAGTGTGACTTCTGGTTAAATGAGATTGCATTCCTTGGACACATAGTGTCAGCCGATGGGATTAGGGTGGATCCCAAGAAAATAGAAGCAGTGATGGAATGGAAGCCTCCCAGAAATACAACTGAGGTCAGAAGCTTCTTGGGGCTAGCTGGGTATTACAGAAGATTTGTGAAGGGATTTTCCTTAATAGCTGCTCCAATGACCAAGTTGTTACACAAGAATGTCAGATTTGACTGGAATGACAAGTGTCAGACCAGTTTTGAGAAGTTGAAGGCTATGTTGACAGAGGCACCAGTGTTAACACAGCCAGTGTCAGGAAAAGACTTCGTGGTCTACAGTGATGCCTCTCATAATGGGCTAGGGTGTGTATTGATGCAAGAGGGAAAGGTGGTCGCTTATGCTTCCAGGCAGCTAAGGCCACATGAACAGAATTACCCTACCCATGATCTAGAGCTTGCAGCAATTATCTTCGCACTGAAGATATGGAGGCATTACTTGTATGGTGAAAAGTGCTACATTTACACAGACCACAAAAGCCTGAAATATTTGCCAACTCAGAGGGAGCTCAACCTTAGACAGAGGCGATGGATTGAGTTCCTGAAGGATTATGATTGTGTGATTGACTACCATCCTGGGAAGGCAAATGTAGTTGCTGATGCTTTGAGCAGAAAGTCCATCACAGCTTTGAGATCATTGAATGCCCATCTATCTTTGATTTGAGATGGAGCTATTTTGGCTGAGTTGCAAGTGAGGCCAAACCTGCTACAGTAGATTTTAGATGGGCAAAAAGTAGATGAAAAGTTACTGGCTATTATGAGCACAATCTCAGAGGGAAAAGCAACTGACTATGAGGTGAAAGCAGATGGGTGTCTGTATTACAAAGGAAGACTGTGTGTACCAGATGATGGGGAATTGAAGGCCAGTATTCTAAAAGAGGCACACACCAGTGTATATGCTATGCACCCAGGAAGTACAAAGATGTATCATGATCTGAAGCTTCAGTATTGGCGGCCTGGTATGAAGAAGGACATAGCTGACTATGTGACTAAATGCTTGACATGTCAGCAAGTCAAGGCAGAACATCAAGTTCCATCAGGGTTGCTGCAGCCTATACGCATACCTAAATGGAAATGGGATTGGGTCACCATGGATTTTGTAAGTGGTCTACCTCTCACCCAGAAGAAACATGATGCAGTATGGGTGATAGTTGATAGATTGACAAAGTCAGCACACTTTCTGCTAGTTAGGACTGACTACTTACTGGAGAAGTTAGCAGAATTGTATATCAGTGAGATAGTTAGACTGCATGGAATTCCACTTTCCATCATATCTGATCGGGACCCAAGGTTTACATCGAGATTTTGGAAGAAGTTGCATGAATCCTTGGGTACACAACTCCACTTTAGCACAGCCTTCCATCCTCAGACGGATGGGCAATCTGAAAGAGTAATCCAGGTAAACAATTGAAACAAATTAAACAAATACACATATTGAATTGAAATGATAATAATAACATGAAATATATGTCAGGTCCTTGAGGATATGCTGAGGAGTTGTGTCATTGAGTTTGAGGGAAGTTGGGATAGATACCTCCCACTGGCAGAATTTGCATACAACAATAGCTACCAAGCTAGTATCCAAATGGCCCCATATGAAGCACTGTATGGGAGAAAATGTAGAACTCCAGTGTGCTGGACTGAATTGGGCGAAGACAAACTGGTAGGGCCAGACCTGGTGAAACAGACTGAGGAGAAAGTGAAACTAATCAAAGCCAATCTGAAGGTTGCCTCAGACAGACAGAAATCTTATGCCGACCTGAAGAGAAAAGAAATAGAATATGCGGTTGGCGACAAAGTGTTCCTCAAGGTGTCACCGTGGAAGAAGGTATTGAGGTTTGGAAGGAAAGGTAAGTTAAGCCCTAGGTTCATTGGCCCATATGAAGTCATTGAACGTGTGGGTCCAGTGGCCTATAGGCTAGCTTTACCTCCAGAGCTGGACAAGATCCACAATGTGTTTCACGTATCCATGCTCAGAAGATACCGCTCAGATCCTTCACATGTCATCTCCAGAGAAGAAATTGAAATACAACCGGATTTGACATATGAAGAAGAACCTCTACGGATCTTGGCTCGGGAAGTGAAAGAGTTGAGGAACAAGCAAATTCCACTGGTGAAAGTGCTATGGAGGCACCACAACACCGAAGAGGCAACTTGGGAAAGTGAAGAGATGATGAGGCAACAGTTCCCTCAACTGTTTGCATCAGGTAAATTTCGAGGACGAAATTTAAATTAGAGGGGAAGAGTTGTAACACCATCCCGATAGCAATTTCGTACATTCTACTGTTCCGGTGACTGGTGTCGGTCCGGACAGCTAGAACGTCCGAAAAAATATTTAAACTAAAGTCAGGAACCATAATTAACTCAAATATTAATAAGAAAAATTTAGTAAAAATTTTAGAAATAAAATACAACCAAATTAAACGAGCCGGTGCCCTAGCGATGGGTAACCAGAGGGAAGTTGCGGTTCTCGCAACGAGGAGCCCTAGACCTGGGGAAAAATTCATAAAATAATTTTTGGGACTCTAGAGAAGGGTCATTGAGGTTCTTATGGAATTAGAATGCCAAGAAAATACCTAGAAAAAATTTTCAATCAGTAAAGACAATTTTGACCCGTTAAGCCAAACGGAGGGCATTTTGGTCATTTCGCCTTCAGAGGTGATTTTTGGCCGACTTTTCCAGTTGAGTAAATAATTAATATGACATAAAATATAAATAAACATTACTAGAAATTAAATTGGAAATGAGTAGTGGAGGAAAGAAAAGAAAATTACAATATATGCAATTTATGACATCATTGTGATGTCATTTAAAATTTTCCACCAATCACAATTAAGCAACCATTTGACCAACTAATAAAAGAGACTAAATGAAGACCAAAATAACCAAAAATACAGCAGCCATCTCCCTCCCCAAAAGCCAGCCGAAACCCATTCCCATAGCCACCCTCCATTAAAGCTTTTTCAAGCTTTAGATTTCCATCATTTCCACCATATTTCCCTACCCTCTAAGTACAAAAATTAATTATTTCACCTTGAGAAGAAGATTGATAGTAAGAAGAAGAGAAGAAAGTGAACAATTTGAGCTTTTGAAAAGCTCTTAAGTGAGGTTAGTGCACCTATCTACTTAAAACCTTTATTTTCCATGTTAGTAGCTTGAATTAAGTAAGAATTTGTAACTAAAATGAACAAAAATTATGTGTATACATACTATGGATTTTGGCAGCCCTATGGAAGGAATGGGTTTGATAGTTTTGATGGACTTAAAGTGGACTAGAGATCATGTTTGAAGTACATAATTATGTGGATAATGACTTAGCTAGTTAACTAGGGTAACTAGTGTGAAATGGAAATGGAAAATAGGGTTTTGAGAAGTGAAAATTTGACTTGGCTCAGGAAATTGTTAGAGAACATTTTAATGGTCAATTAGTGACCATTTTAGGTAAGTTGACCACAATTTAGACTAAAATATAGCATGGCAAAGTGAATGTGTAGGCTGCCTAAGGAAAGCAGCAGAGTGGCTGAGATTTCAGTCCACTTGGACTGCCATATCTTTGGCTGTGTTGGTCCAATTGGTGTTTGGCCAATTGGACATGAAACTAGGCTTATAATGGCACATTTTTTCTGAAGAAACCATGCCCAAAAGACCAAAGCAAGAGGAGCAAAAGTTGGCCCCAATCCGGATACCCTGCAACAGCACCTGCAGAAATGACCAAATGAACAGTAACTGTTCATTTGGCCATAACTTACTGTAGATATGGTCAATTGACCTGAAATTTTTACAGCAACAAGTTAAGACATAGACAAACAACTTTCATGAAGAAACCTACCCCAAATTATGACCAAAACCTATTCAAATATGCAATCACAGTCACTGTTCATGGTACTGTAGATTTGGTAATTCTGCAGTTTTGGAAATCCGGCCAGCTATGGTTTTTGGGCCATATCTGGAGCTACAAAACTCCAAATGGAGTGATTCAGAAAAGGAAATTCAACAAGACAAAATAAGGAACAACTTTCATGTTTGTCATTTCTTCAAATTCCCATTGCAACAGTGCTTAATGGAACAGTAAACTTATGCTTCAAAAACTGAAATTTTCTGCCCTCTTGGTTTTAAGTTAGAAATGGTAATGGTGACCAATTCTAACAAGTTTTAAATGTAAAATGTGGTATATTGGGAGTGCCAAAGTCAATGTACATATTGTCTATCCAAAAGTCAATATTTTTGTTGACCAATGAGGTGAATAGTAACACCAAAACTTGAAATTCACAAATTGAAGAATTTAAAAGTTTCAAATGCCCTAGTATACCTAACAAGATTGGTTTGGATAGTTTGGCATGCCAATAGGGTTCGATTAGCGATCGCACATGGCAATTTGCCATTCTGTGATTTTATAGCTTTTAGCCATTCTGACCTTGTATTGAGCTTTGGCCTTGTGCCTGATGTTATCACAGCTTGTTAGCTGTTTTGTTGCACACCGGGAGATGCATATGTGACCGATGGTGTGTGACGGCGAGTACTTGATAGCCGATGCGGTTTACGATATCGATCCAGTCATCTAGTGTAGGTTACTTGGGCAACCAAATGAATGAAAGTGGACAAAGATAATGAAATAATGGATACACCAATACCAAACAAAGAAATCATACACATTCTATACATACTTATTTTTTTTTGCTATTTTCTTTTATTATATTATTGCATCACTAAGCATTATTGCTTAGCGCATTGCTTTTGCCACGCGTAGGTACTAGAGATACAGATCGTGAGCCCAGTAGACCCTTGGTGGGTGAGTCATCCGGCGATTCTGCACAGTGTCCGTGTCACCTCAACTTCTGCAGTGCATTGGTAGGACACTGGGTGTCATTTTGATATTTTGTAGCTAATTTTTACTTTCTAATATGTATTTGAACTTATGTAATGTATTCTGATGTTCATGTAAATAATGAAAGTTATGGCTATGAATGCAAAATTTGAGCATTTATTTATTGTTTGTATATGAGTATTATGAGAAATGGATGTTTGAGAAATGAAAATGTTATTGAGAACTGAAATTGAGAAATGTTGTGGAGAGTCTTGATATTAGGACTTTGTTGATGAATTGAAGTTGGGGATTGTTTGGAAATTATTCGGAAGTGTTTTTAACAGGTTCCGAAGAACTGTTTTCTCCATTTTTAGCCGGTACTCTGCCGGATTTTCTTTAAAATATCCGAAACCTCAAATAAATTATAATTTCAATAAATGAACTATATTTCACAAATTATATTCAAAAAGGTAAAATAGAGTGTGCCGGTACACCGTGTGACATAGCTTACTCGGATACACTGTAGCCGGGTAAGGGGTGTCACAATATATAGAGAAGGTCTGAGCATTTATTGCTAGCAGAAAATGAAGCGGACGCCTTGGAAATCGGAGGAATAAATGCTTTGACTGAGCCGGACCAGATAAAGGAGAAACTGGAGTATGAGAGATCAGAGGAGGGGGGCCCGGCATGAGGGATCGAAAAAGGATCGTGTTAGAAAGATCAGAAGGGAGGGGAGATCGGAAAGTAAAGAGAATAAGACAACTTCCCATGATTGTCGTCATAATCAGAGTCGAGGTAGTTAAAGTGTTGCAGACGAGATCAAATCTCTTCCGCACGCCTCATTTGCAGAATTGCCCACATTGCTAACAGGTGCCAGAGTATGTCATGACATTCTTGTACATCTCAATCTCTAACGTTGATCTTACTTGTAAGGACAAGTCCGGAGAGAAGGACAAATATTCTAAAAAGGATCTCAGCCGTTCATTTTGATTCTCTTTGATTCTCAAACATCAGATCATGTCCTTTAAGATCCAAACCTTCCATCTCCTTCAAGGGGAATCCTGACCCTTCATTGGGAGCACACGTTCCCTATCAATACCTGCATGAAAACTGTTGATAGGAGGACGAAGAAAAAGGGTGGTGATTATAGTGGAAAGGCTCTGAAAATTGATTCAGTTTTGCTACTCTGCTATTTTTAAGCTAGAAATACTTTAGAAACCAGTTTTCTAAAGTATTTTCTTTAAAGAAGTATTGGACACTGAAACTCTTGATTTTCAGTTTGTTCATTGCTCTGCGATACCCTTTCTTAAGTTTCAATTCTGTTTTCACCACCTTTATATCCACTTTTATCTTCTGAAGCTCAATCTCATTCATTATCATTCCGGTTTGATTACATGCTAACTAGGCATTCGTCATTTCAAGGCAAGCATTAGTCTCCAAACTATTAGCCCGAAACTCTGCAACATTCGTGACTCCATAGTTAGTTCAACAGGTTCAACTTCCTGTAGGTGAGTGTCTGAACCGTTGCCTTATTCAGTGTTCGCTTTTATTTTCTTTTTACGCTCGTAATTTTCGTTAAAGTTTGTTTTATGTTAGAAGGTCCCACGTGGGTAGTTACTCTTAAGTTTATCTTTGATATATCAGTTCATGTTATTTATTTATTCTTGGTCTTTTATTATTTCCTAATGTAGGTGTTCTGGTTACGGGTAACGTATAGGTAGTTTGATAAAATATTGGTAGCACTATCTTACATAAGAGTTTTAATAAACATTTGGATAATAAATCAGAGAATTATGAAGTCGAACCACTAGACTAGCTCGAGAAGATGACTGGGTAAAGGTGGGGGAGGTCAGAGTAAAATTGAATTTCAGAATAGCAAATGAAATAGAGCAAATGTTGCCTGCCGAAAGGTATTAGTAAGGCAATCACATAGGAGGTCGGTAAAATTCAGTCTGGTATCCCCTATCTAGTCACGAGGTACCCATGAGTTAAAAGAAACCTTATTTGGGTCCCCGGCTTCTTCGAATGCCAGAACCCTTAGTCTTAGGCTCTTATGATGTGTAGATGTAATCAGATTTCAAGAGGTCGGAAAAGTCCTTATCCGACTCCCATTCAAGTAAAAGAGATCGGAGGAGAGTTCTTATCCAATTCTCAATCCAAAATTTTAATAAATACTTAAAAGAGATCGGAGAAGAGTTCTTATCCGATTCTCAATAAAAAATTCTAATAAGTATCTAAAAGAGATCGGAGGAGAGTTCTTATCCGATTCTCAATAAAAAAAATCTAATAAGTACCTAAAAGAGATCGGAGGAGAGTTCTTATCCGATTCTCAATCAAAAATTCTAATAAGTATCTAAAAGAGATCGGAGGAGAGTTCTTATCCGATTCTCAATCGAAAATTCTAATAAATATCTAAAAGAGATCGGAGGAGAGTTCTTATCCGATCTCCAATCAAAATTTTAATCTTAAAAGAGATTGGAGGAGAGTTCTTATCCGATTCTCAAATTGAATTTTAACAAATATGCAAAATAACCCCCTAAACAAAACTGATACACAACAGCAACTCACTAAGGGTCGTCTCATTTATTTATGTATCTGGGTAACCTGAATTAGTGAAAAATCAAATATTCCCTTTTATCAAAAGGATTAACATCTCCATTCTAACCCCCTAACTACCGATTTTAATTCATAAAGAGCTTAAAGTTAAATCTGCTTACCCTCATTGAGGGACGAGGTGGGGTGCCTAACACCTTCCCCACCCGTTTACGGACCCCGAACCTAGAATCTCTGTTTTTGAAGTGGTTTCGTCTTAATTTATTTTCACAAATGGTTTTCTTTAATTTCCCTCAAAATTAAAGTGGCGACTCCTCACTCTTTCCCACTTTGTTGAGTGTTCATCTAGGCGACTGCAAAACACCTTGCAACACTAAGCGGTGGGGGATGGTCTTCCACCAATCATACGCATCCCCTTGCAGTAGCGATATAGAATATTCAAACTTCAGTTCATCTTGGCAGTGCAACTTCTTAAATACTCTATCCATCCTTTCAAGCCATTGCTCTGCCTCTAAAGGGTCCACTGTACCCTTAAATTCTGTAGCCTCATACTTCAATAACTTATCATACTGTCTGGCTAGAGGCAGTGGTTGTATCACAGGTGTTTAGGGTGGGGCTTGAACAGGCATACCCCCAACCATTTGTTGAAACATCGTAGCCATCTACTGTGCAAACTGTGTAGGAAACTGTGGCATTTGTGGGGCTGGTGCTACTGACCCACTGACATTCTGTAAAGCTGGGGCTTCCCCTTATGCCTCTGCTTCGATAGATTGCTCGATTGAGCGATCTCCTTCTTCCATTTCAATCTGAAGTTAGGGTATCTCCTAAATAAATAACACAAGGAGATTTCCCTCTGTTAGTTCATATTTATGATGTAATGCACTGTATGTAACAATTATGGACATTGAGAAGTTGTACTTAACAAGGAAAGACACAAATTCTCAAGTTAAAACATACTTCAAAAATTTGCTCTGATACCACTAAAATATCACCTTACCCCTCTGTAAGACATAACATGATCCTGTAGAATACTTAATGAATTACCGAACTTCACCTACGGATAACTCATTAAGTACCCTACAAGGGATTTTAAAACAATTTTCTTACTTTTGATAAGTGGTGAGCATTTTCTAATAGGTATTAAACATTTAATTAAAGTTGAAAACTAGTTAAAATTTTTGGCCCATTTTATTTTTCAGTAAATTTTATAAAAATTTTGGCAGATTTCCGTCTGCATTTTGAGAAAATAGTTCTTCAAATACCTGAAAAAAAGTACTTCCAATAGTTTTTCTTAACAACTTCTTCAAATTCACAATCAATTCCAACAACACCACAATCAATCTCAACCAATTTCTCAAGTTTCAAAATTCAATAATCCTCATTTCTCAATTTCCAAAAATGCAGTAATCATCAAAATAATATCTATTAATTTCATTCAAATTAAAATAAAATATTTCCATTCATATTTCATTAAAGATAAACAATTTATATGTACATCATACTAAAAATTTACATTAAAAGAAATTCAAACTAAATTTTATTACAAACTTTATACAACTTTGTAGAAGCTGCTTAAGACCGATTTTACATGTCCATACAATTATGTACATCACAAACATCAAAATAAATATTTACAATCAGGGTATAAATTATACCCAATATAACTTCAGAGTAAGTCGCTCCACAATCCTTAGCAGCTCACTCTGTCACTCCTCTAGTCTCTAAATCCGCGACAGCAATAACAGCTATCGCTGAGTACTAGGACTCAGTGGTGCACAACATACGAAAATAATCTTTATGCAGAATTTAAATCACATTTATTCAAAATTTGGGCTAAACATGAGAATTAAATATAAAACATGAATTATGAGATTTTAATTCAAACAAGTTCATTTTGAAGTGTCAAAACACATTTCATAAAACCCACAGTTATATCATACCATTCGAAACAAATATAATCTCAATAGCCAGAGGCTAAGGAGAAGTCACATCACAAGGCTAGCTAGCTCAAATATATGGATATCCACTCAATTTCTTCTTCTACTGGCATACACCTCAACACTTCAGCCAGAGAAGGAATCAAAATTCGAAACTGAATACCCCCACTAGTCATGCTAGTGAGGTGTTCAAATATATGGTTAAGACACTATGGCTTGAAAACTTATCTTAACAATTTGCTAAACATTACCATTTCAAATATACACAATAACTTTCAACAATTTAAATCAAAAGCATCATAATAATGTCACAATTCAATATTTCACATTATTCAAAACAATATGCAGAAGATAATTTATAAAAATTATACGTTGTGCACAAACCTTAAACGAGTCGCCTCTTGGCCTTGACTCGATTTCTCAGGTTCTTTCCCGGTGTTCTTTTCCACTGAAACACACAGTTTCACAGTGTTTCACTATCATAACTTAGCATAAATCCAAAAATAAATTTAAATTCACTTTTACCTAGCTCTAATGTGCTAAACTTGACGTTCTTGAAATTTTGTATTTCGGGGTTACTATTCACTATACTATTTAAGTCAATTTATTGACTTTCTAAGGCTTAATAGGTATGGGAATTCTAACTTCACCCACATACCACATTTTAGTCACTAAATTTGTTGGTTTTGGTTGTTTACTCAAATTCTAAGTCTTTTAGGCAAATTTGCAAATTTTCAGTTTTGGTGTTTTAAGTTTCACTATTCCATTGGTCACTTTTCTGTTAGAATTTGGCAAAACTTTCTTCACAGAAAATGTTCCCTATTGTCTTAAGTTTATTCTCCTTTTTGAATCACTCGAATTGGAGTTTTGTAGCTCAAGTTATAGCCATTTGAACCATGGCTGCCGGATTGGACTTAACCCAGATTTTTGGGAAAATTCTGGTTCTGGCAGTTTTAGGTCACCAAATTTGGGTGGCCAAATGACTTGGTTACTGGAATAATTTGGATTTGTGTTCTTCATGAAAGTTTTAGGTCTATACCTAAACTATTTACTGGTAAAATTTCAGGTCATTTAGACCTGCCCAGCCCAAGTTATGGCCAAATGAACAAACACTGTTCATTTGATCAGTTTGTACAGGTTAGATTGAGAAAATCCGGATTTGGTCAATTTGTTCACTAGGTTTGGGTCACTTTTTGGGCATGATTCCTAAATGAAAATTGTGTCATTTTGTGTCTATTTTCATTCTCAATTGTCTCATACCAATTGGACTTGTAAATTTTCAGTTTTGGTCCTCAGAGGGACCTTGGTCCAGCTGCCAGCAGCATGACCACATTGAATCCGAATTGGACCTCAACTCCAACACTTCCAACACACTTCATTTGGTCAAAAATGACCATTTCTCACCTCAAACTAGGTCAACCACATCATTTCACCATTTCTCCACATTTTGTCTCCTAAACCCTAAGTGTCCAAAACCCTAACTCACTAAATTGTTACATTTAACCAACTCTAAGCATATCAACCTCACTACCACATTCATACAAGCTTGCCTAATATATTAAATTCAATCAAAACATAAGCATATGTATAGTAACCCTAGCTGGCCGAATTTTTAGTTTGGTCCTCCACAAATGTTTTTATTTCATTTTAAGTTTATTCCTAAGTTAGTTGAGCTAAACACACAAAGTATAAACTGAATTTTTTAAACTTAAATCACTAACCTTAATTTGGATGTTCCCTTCTTCAATTTACTCTTTTTCTTCCTTCTTTCTTTGCTAATCTCCTTCTCAAGTGAGGGTGGTAAGGTTTTATGAAGTAATTATGGGAGAAATTGGGGTTTAGTAGGGATTTAAAAGCTTGAAGCAAGCTTTAATGGAGTTTTAGAAATGGAGAGGGAGAGAGAGTGAGGGCGGTAACTTAGGAAAGAAGAAGAAGACTTTTTTTTTCTTTTCTTTTCTTTTCTTTTTTTTTATGTCTTAGGTAGACCATAAATCAATTTAATTAAATTTATTGATTATAATATTTATGGCATCATGCATGATGTTATGCATGATGTCATCTCCCTTCACTTTTTCATTTTCTTTTTTTTTTATTTATTTTTTTATTAGTTCTTTAATTTAATTCCCAACTTTGAAATTTTCTTTTCTCTGATTTTATTTAATAGTTAGGTTAGGAGTCAGCTCTCAGGGTCAATTGACCAAATTGCCCCTCGCCAGTTCAACCCGGTTTGCAAATAATTCAATATTTCTTTTGAGTCCCTGACCTAATTATTTGACTGGCTTAACAATTCTTTTTCATGATTTTCTCTTTTCCACTGTGTTTGTAATGGTCCTAAGGACTGCGACATCACATTTTACAGTTTGAAATTTGAATTTAAATCGACTTCGCAGTCCTTCCCGAGAAGGTTACCCATCGCTGTGACTCTCGGCTTGTTTAACTTCTTATGTTCTGTTTTTCTTATTTATACTTAACTAATTGACAATGACTAATTATTTGTGTTTATGGCTTATCTAGTTATCTTAAGTGTGGTTCTAATCCCTTTAATTGTCCGGACCGACTCCGGTCACCGAAATAGTGAAATATACCAGGCTATGCAAAAAGGGGTGTTACAAGAAAAGACTGTGAAGCTTACCTAGCACACGAGGTTGATACTAGGCAGGCTAAGTCGAATCTGTGTGATATACCCATAGTAAGAGACTTTCCAAATATGTTTCCTGAAGAATTGCTTGGTTTACCACTAGAAAGGGAAGTTAAGTCTGCTATTGAGGTAATGCCGGGTACAACACCAATTTTTATTGCCCCTTATAGGATGGCACCCACTGAATTGAGGAAGTTGAAAATTCAGTTGCAGGAGTTACTCGATAAGGGGTTCATACGCCCCATTGTGTCACCATGGGGAGCTCTGGTGCTGTTTGTGAAGAAAAAGGATGGAACTTTGAGATTGTGTATTGATTACCGGCAGTTGAACAAAGTAACTATGAAGAATAAATATCCGTTGCCCAGAATTGACGATCTGTTTGATCAGTTGAAGGGAGTCGGTGTATTTTTAAAATTTGATCTCAGATCAGGGTATCGTCAGTTGAGGGTAAAGGATGAGGATGTGTCAAAAACTGCATTCAGAACCCGATATGGGCATTATGAATTTCTAGTGATGCTGTTTGGGTTAACAAATGCGCCAGCAACATTTATGGACCTTATGAACCGTATCTTCCATCCATATTTAGATCGATTTGTAGTGGTCTTTATTGATGATATTCTGATGTATTCCAAGGCTAGGGAAGAACATGATGAACATTTGAGGATTGTTCTACAAACCCTGCTAGAAAAGAAGCTGTATGCTAAGCTGTCCAAGTGTGACTTCTGGATGAGTGAAATCTCTTTCCTTGGACACATAGTATCAGCGGAGGGGATTAGAGTGGATCCCAAAAAGATAAAAGTAGTGATGGAATGGAAGCATCCTAGAAATACAATTGAGGTCAGAAGTTTCTTGGGGCTAGCTGGGTATTACAAAAGATTTGTGAAGGGGTTCTCTCTTATAGCTACTCAAATGACCAAGTTATTGCACAAGAATGTGAACTTTGGCTGGAACGACAAGTGCCAAGCCAATTTTGAGAGGCTGAAGGCTATGTTGACAGAAGCACCAGTGTTAACACAGCCAATGTCGGGAAAAGACTTTGTGGTCTACAGTGATGCCTCGCATAATGGGTTAGGGTGTGTATTGATGCAAGAGGAGAAAGTGGTTGCCTATGCTTCTAGGTAGTTAAGGCCACATGAACAGAACTACCTACTCATGACCTAGAGTTAATAGCAATTATCTTCGCACTGAAGATATGGAGGCATTATTTATATGGTGAAAAATGCTACATATATACAAACCACAAAAGTCTAAAATATTTGCCAACCCAGAAGGAGCTCAATCTTAGACAGAGGCGATGTATTGAGTTCCTAAAGAACTATGATTGTGTGATAGATTATCATCTTGGGAAGGCAAATGTAATTGCTGATGCTTTGAGTCGGAAGTCCATCATAGCTTTAAGATCACTAAATGCCCGTCTGTCCTTAGTTCAAGATGGAGCTATTTTGGCTAAGTTACAAGTGAGGGCTATACCTGCTATAGTAGATACAAGATGGGCAAAAGGCCAATGACAAATTGATGGCTATTATGGGTAAAATTCCAGAGGGGAAGGAAACTGATTATGAGGTGAAAGCAGATGGGTGTCTGTACTATAGAGGAAGAGTGTGTGTACCAGATGATGGGGAACTGAAGGCTAGTATTCTGAAAGAAGCACACACTAGTGTTTATGCTATGCACCAGGAAAACACAAAAATGTATAATGATTTGAAGCCTCATTATTAGTGGCCTGGTATAAAGAAGGATATAGCTAACTATGTGACTAAGTGTTTGACATGTCAGCAAGTTAAAGAAGAACATCAAGTTCAGTCAGGATTGCTACAGCCTATAAGCATACCTGAATGGAAATGGGACCGGGTCACTATAAATTTTGTTAGTGGTCTACCTCTCACCCAGAAGAAGCATGATGCAGTATGGGTGATAGTGGATAAATTGATAAAGTCAGCATATTTTCTGCCAATTAGGACTTACTACTCACTAAAGAAGCTAGCAGAATTGTATATCAGTGAGATAGTTAGACTGCATGGAATCCCACTTTCCATCATATCTGACCGAGACCCAAGGTTTACATCGAGATTTTATAAAAAGCTGCCAGAAGCCTTGGGCACACAACTCCGTTTTAGCACGACTTTTCATCCTCAGAAGGATGGACAGTCAGAACGAGTAATCCAGGTAAACCTAGAACCTAATTGAATTTTCACAATTTACAAATTGAAATTATAGTAACAATGTGAGTTATGTAATAGATCCTGGTGGATATGCTGAGGAGTTGTGTCATTGAGTTTGAGGGGAGTTGGGATAGATATCTCCCACTGGCAGAATTTGTATATAATAATAGTTACCAAGCTAGCATTCAAATGGTCCCGTATGAAGCACTGTATGGGAGGAAGTGTAGAACCCCAGTATGTTGGACTGAATTGGGTGAAGATAAGCTGGTAGGACCAGACTTGGTGAAATAAACTGAGGAGAAGGTAAAACTAATCAAAGCCAATTTGAAGGTTGCCTCAGACAGACAAAAATCCTATGCCGACTTGAAGAGAAAAGAGATAGAGTATGCAGTTGGCGATAAAGTGTTTCTCAAAGTCTCACTGTGGAAGAAAATAATGCAATTTAGAAGAAAGGGTAAGTTAAACCCTAGGTTCATTGGCCCATATGAAGTCATTGAACGTGCGAGACCAGTGGCCTATTGGCTAGCTTTACCACCAGAACTGGATAAAATCCATAATGTATTCCATGTTTCTATGCTAAGAAGATATCGCTCAGACCCTTCACATGTCATCTCCATGGAAGAGATTGAAATCCAATCAGACTTGACATATACAGAAGAGCCTATACGAATCCTAGCTCGAGAAGTGAAGGAACTGAGAAATAAACAAATTCCACTGGTGAAAGTGCTTTGGAGGCACCACAACATTGAAGAGGCAACTTAGGAAAGTGAAGAGATGATGAGGCAACAGTTTCCTCAACTGTTTGCATCAGGTAAATTTCGAGGACGAAATTTTTATTAGAGGGGAAGAGTTGTAACATCCTCACTTTAGCTAGTCCATACAGTTTATTATTTCGGCAAAGAAGCATTTATTATAAAAAACCTAATCCCGAAGATAGGAATCAAACTAGGAAAAGTTTGGAAATTCAAAAACTAGATTTTTAGCCTACATTCACGTCTTTGAAATCAAGGCTGATTTTCAGTGACTTCCTTTCCGAATCTGTCTCTGCCCTCTTCAGGAAAGTTATAGCCCTATTTCTTAGCTTTCTAACAGGTACTGATTTCCCCAAATTTGAGGTCTACAGCCCAAGTTATGGCCCAAAAACTGGGACTGGTTCAGACAGATGGTCTAGCCCATAGTGACGATTTCATTGCTATTTTTCACAATTAAAATGCCTCTTCTCATGTCCAGCCCTTCATAGAAGTTGTAGAGGTAGCTCTTAAGGTTCAATTGGGCTTAAACTTGCTTCATTTGGACATCTAGAACTCCAGATACAAAATAAATACTGAAACTGGTCATGACACATCAAGTCTAGGCTTTTGCAATAGATCCATAGCTCATTTTGTCAACCTTGGAGACTGATTTGGGCTTGGGTCTCCGTTTATCATTTATAGTGCTCTATCTTAGCTTTTCAATGGATTAAACAGCACTCAATTTGGAGACTCACAACTTTAGAAACACCTGAAAAATACAGCAAAGGTCAAATGCTGAAAATTTATCCATTTAACACAATTATTCCAACAACTATCTAAAAATATACCTAAATGATAAATATACTTTAATCAACTGAATTATGCATAAAAACAGACTAGAAATACTAAATGTGATTGTAATAAAATTAATAAATTATGCACTTATCAATTTTCTTTTGATTTCCTAAAGAAATTATGGAGAAAAGTTAGGGTTTGGAAGCTTGGGTGTGAGCAACAATGGTGGAAGATGAGAAAGAAAATGAGAGAGAGAGAGTGGATGTTGGATGGAAAAAAGATGAGGAAGATGCAAATTTTTGTTTTTGATTTATGGGTATTTATATTAATTTAAATCTATAATGGCAATTTTATAAATAAGTGGAATGGCAAAGTTGTAAATAAATTAAAATTCCAAATAATTATAATTTGACTTCTTATTAATTATATTAATTTTACTAATCTTGATTAATTTAACTAATCTACCTTCATTAACTTATTTTATCTCACTTTTGGTCAATTTTGAGCTCTTAAATTTGATTGACCAAAATTTTCTCTTACCGGGTTTATATTCATCTTTTCCCGGTGAGTTATCCATCGCTATATCTTGTGCTCATTTAACCGATCTGTACTTCACTTCTTCTATTTTTCTTCAATCTTAATTGATCTTTATTTAATTTAATTATGACTTCTCCCTCTAGTTTAAGTGTGGTTCCAAACATTCTAGCTGTCCGAACAGACTTTAGTTGCCGAAACAGTAGAATGTATGGAACTACCTACAGTGAGGATGTTATAGTTCTTTCCCTCTAAAAGGAAATTTTGTCCTCAAAATTAACCTAAATCAAATGACTGTGGGTGTTGTTGTCTCATGATCTCTTCGCTCTCCCATGTTGCTTCCTCTGCTTAGTGATTTCTCCATAATACTTTCACCAGTGGAATCTTCTAATTCCTTAGTTCCTTAATTTCCCGAGCTAAAATCTATACTGGCTCCTCCTCATATGTCAAATCAGATTGTACATCAATTGTCTCTACCGATAAGACATGTGAGGGATCTGATCTGTATCTCCTCAGTGTCATACCTTACCCCTCCGTAAGGCATAAAATGATCCCGTAGTATACCTAATGAATTACCAAACTTTGTCTAATGATAACCCATTAAATACACTACAAGGATTTTAAACCTTTTTGTAACATCCTCACTATAGCAATTCTGTACATTCTACTGTTTTGATGATCGATGTCAGTCCGGACAGCTAGAACGTTTGGAAAAATATTTAGACTAGAGTAAGGAATCATAAATAACTCAAATATTAATAAGAAAAATTTAGAAAAAATTTTAGAACTAAAATACAACCAATTTAAATGAGCCAGTACCCTAGCGATAGGTAACCCAGTGGGAAGTTGCGGTCCTCATAGCTAAAAGCCCTAAACTGGAAGAAAATTCATAAAATAATTTTTTGGACTCCAGAGAAGAGTCATTGAGGTTTCTATGGCATTAGAATGCCAAGAAAAGGTTTAGAAAAATTTTTCGATCGGTATAGACGATTTTGGCTTAATAAGCCAAACGGAGGGCATTTTGGTCATTTCATCTTCAGAGATGATTTTTAGCCGACTTGTACAGTTAAGTAAATAATTATTATGCTATAAAATATGAATAAATATTGCTAAAAATTAAATTGAAAATGAGTAGAAAAGAAAAGAAAAAGAAAATGAAAGAAAATACCTAATTATGACATCATATGATACCATTAAAAACCTATCCACCAATCACAATTAAGCACCACTTAATTAAGTAATAAAAGAGGATAAATGAGACCAAAAATTGAAAAAAAATATTCTACTCCTTTCTTCCTCAAAGTTGCCACACCACCATGGAAGAGTTCCTCTTCCATTTTTCAAGCTTTCAAGCTTGAATTCCCACCCTTCCTCACCCTAAAAGCCCTAACCACCTTCACTAAAAATTACACCTACACCAAGGAGAAGTGTTTGGCTGCCAAGAAATTTGAAGAAAGTGAAAAAAAAAAAAATTGTAAGGTTTCAACAAGCCAAGAGAGTGGTTAAAGAGGTTAGTGCAGTAACCATATCCTTTATCTTTCCTAAACATGAAAAGCATGCTTGATTAAGTTGAAATGGCATGAAAAGAAAAGAAAACTTGGAATATGTTGAAGTTTCAATTTGTGGCAGCCCTAGGAAGTAAATGAATTTGATGGTTTTGATGATTTTGTTTTAGTTAGTGAAGTTGATTAATGAAGTTTAAGGCATTAGAAATCAAATTGCATGGATGTATGATTGAGATTGAAATTATAAGTTAGGGTTTTCACCTAACTTAGTTTTTGTATTATTGCTTGGAATTTGATGATGTTGAGATGATTTAATAACCATTAGAAGTGCCAAATATGTCAAATGAAGTTTCTGGAGTTGGGAGAATTGAATTTGGGAGTGTTGATTCTTATGCAAGAAATTTGAACCTTTGAGTCCAATGTATTGTTTCAGCTATAACTGGAGTTGTATAGGTTCAATTGGTGTAAGACCAATTGGACATTAAACTAGACACATAATGGCACAACTTTGATGAAGAAACCTTGCCCATAAAACCAATTTGACCTAAAAATTACCCTAATTTGGGTGACCAATATGCTGTCCCTAGAAAATGACCAAATGAATAGTGTTTGTTCAAATAGTCATAACTCAGTGTAGAAAAGTTCAATTGATTTGAAATTTTACCAGCAGAAGGCTAAGACATAGCCCTAAAACTTTCATGAAGAATATAAATCCAAATTCCAACCATAACCTAGTCAAATTACCAACCAAACTTAGGTCACCAAATCTGGCGAAACCAAATTACCCAGAAATTCTGGGTACAGGTCAATCCGGCCAGTTATGGTAAAATGACCATAACTTGAGCTAAAAAACTCCAAATGAAGTGATTCAAAAAAAGAAACATAACTAGACACAATAAGGAACAACTTTCATGAAGAAAATATTGCCAAATTCCTACTGTCCAAATGACCAATGGAATAGTAATCTTAGTGCTTAAAATCTGGAAATTGTAAAGTAATCAACACTAAGCTTTGAAATGGTATTGGCAACCAATACGAACAACTTTAGAATGCAAAATGTGGTATCTTGGTGAACTTAGGTTCAATAAATTCATTATATATTAAAAAGTCAATAATTTGAGTGAATAGTAATGTGAATAGTAATATGAAGACACAAAGTATAAGAACTATATTGTTAAAGGAAATTAAGGCCATAAATTTGAAATCCATGAAATGTTCATGGATTGCTTGAAACATGAAAAGTAAGTCACCTAATTAATGTGAATAGATAGTTAGGGCTTATATGCCCATCACAAATAGAATTCATAAAATGTATAAATGAGAAAGGAAAAATGTATTAAATACAATGGTACATGTGAACCATTGTTTTGAATTGTGATCAATATGAGTAACATAATGAATGAATAAATGAACCATATTAATATATGAATGAGACATTAGTTCTCATTATTGTAGAAAGGAAAAGTACTTTGAGTACAATGATATAAAAGGATAATTGATGTGAATTGTGATCATATATATGATCAAATGAATGTATACATTATAATTAAAAATTATTATGAAATAATAAAGTCATAAAACACAATATATTAATATTTAATGATATTATGTGCCCTTGTATTACCTAGACATGTGTGTCAGATTGGATAATTTGGCATGCCAATAGGGTATTGTTTTAGCTATACTGCGAAAGGCTTTATGCTTGTATTCATGGCTTTATGCCCGCATTCATGGCTTTATGCCTACACTCATAGCTTAATGCCTGATTATGTGTTATCATGGCCTTTTAGCCATACTGACTGCATACGTGGTTGACGTTCTGCGTCCCATGGTATGATGGCACGAGGCACCACGGTGTCCAATGCCAACGACCCGTTATCCAGTTTAGTCAGCCTATCGTAGGTTACTTGGATAGTCTAATTTATTAAAATAAGTTATGAATATTAGCAATTAAAAATGCTAGAAAGTAAATAAATGAGAAGAAGTTCTGAAATAAATTAGATTAGCTCCAAAAATTTGTTCCTTAGAGTGATTTGAAGTAAATTAAACTAGTTCTAAAAATTTTAAATATTATGAAATGATTGTAAATAACTTAGAAAGTATCAAGAAAGTGATAAAAAGACTAGTAGAAGAATTATAACTTAAATAATATTACAAATGTGATTTTCATAAGAATATAAGTATAAGTATAAATTTTAGATTTATTTGTACATTATATAAATGGTTATTATAAACTTATGAAAGAAGTGATTCTAGAGAGCAACATAAATGACGAAAGATATATTGTATGGAAAATTTCATATGAACCCAGTATAATTCTTAAGTATAGAAAATATGCTCTAATTATTTTTACTTATTATATTATTTCCTTGTTATTTTATTGCACTACTAAGCAGCAATGCTTAGTGCGATGGATTTGTTTCCTCATGCAGGTACTGAAGTTAAAGCTCAGCGAATACCAAATAGAGATTTTAGAGTTCTGATCTACAGAGTGTTCAAGGTTGTCACCTCCTCAGCAATGCATGTAGATAGGGCCCATATAGATCATATTATGTATTTTGTACATTATAATTAGTTATTATTTATAATGTAAACTATGAATTGTATGTTGAAATATAGATTATGGAACTGTAATTAATTTGTAGATCATATAAATTATGAATTTATGTAATCAGTCTGTAAATCATGTAAATTAATGAAACTTGAGAATTTATATATATAAATTATGCATGAATGGAAATGAATATGAAATTGAGATATATGAATGAGATGTGAATTATGAGATGGTTATGAGAATAATTGATGAGATTTTTATTGTAAAATATTATTGAAAATTTCAAATAGGTGAATAGTGAAGTACACCAACTGATAATAAAATAGGGGAAACTCTGATGATTTATCCGTTTATAAATAATTGATATTAAAATATAATGAGATCAAATTATTAAAGCAATAAAGTAAGATAAAATAGGGTACTCCGACACCGAATGTAGCACACTTTGCTTGGCTACACTATAGTCGAGTGAGGGGTGTTACACTTTTCCTATTTTTTTTTTTTTTACAGTGGTGAGCACTTTTGACAGGTGTCAAATTTTTTTAACTGAAGTGAAACCAAATAGCACATCTAAAGTAACAGTAATTTCTGTAAAAATTTTGGTAGAGTGCCGTCTATATTTTGAATTAAATAGTTCTTCAAAAACCTGAAAAAAACACTTCCAATAGATTTGTTCAATCCCAAACTCCAATAATAGTTTAACACAAATAAATTTCTCAACATTTGTCAACTCAATTCAACATCAATTTTCAGTATTTCCAAAGATAGACTACAAAATGGCTGAGTAGTTCAAAAGCTGAGATAAGAAATAAATATATTACAACTTTAGTTTACAACTTAAGACTAAGTACAATATATACATACAGTGCATATACATTACAACAAAATTACAAAAAGGTGGTATATTCAATATACCCAGAAGAATCCCAAAAGTATAGCACAAGCAGCCTACTCTGCTGCTCTGTCTATCTGTCTGTCTACCTGTGACAGCAATGAAAAAGCTATCGCTGAGCCAATGTCTCAGTGGTGCACAACATTAAGAAAATGCAATTTAAAACCATAAATCATAAATCATATAAACTATGGATACTTAAAATCATAGTTAAATTTATAAGACAGAGAATATCATAAAAAATTTAAACTCCATTTCACAATGTCTTGAAGAATATGAATAAATCACACACACAGCTTAATCATGTTTCCAAAGTCCAATTCGTCCCAAAAGCTAGTGGCTAGTGAGGAATAATATAACTAGCTATCAATTATATGAGTACTCATCCTATTCATCCTCAACTGACACACACCTCAATACTTCAGTCAGAGAGGGGATTCAAAGCCAATTCATCCCACTAGACAAGCTAGCGAGGAATTCAATCAAATATACATGATAGCTGTGTTTTCAAACCATTTGCAATATTTTTCAAGCAATAAGTATCCATCAAATTTCATTCAAACAATTTTCAACAATTTAAATAACAACATACAAATTGTCATAATTTATTTCAATTGAAAATTCAAAAGAAATAACTGTTGTGCACAAACCTCTGATGAATAGCCTCCTGGCCTTGACTCAGTGGTTCTTTCCCCTTCCCTAAGCCTTTGCTAACTGAAACACACAATTTAAAGTGTTTCAGTACTCATTTAAATTGTTTCTAACAATATGGTTCAGTAATTAAATTTATTGAATACTATTGCTTTCATTAGTCAACTTATAATGTTGACCTTTGATGCACTCTAGGGGAATAAATTTTAATGTTACCAATATATTACATTTTATAGTCCTTTAGTGTTGGTATATGTTATCAATTTCATTTTCAAGTGTATTGCATTTTCTTGCCATTTATCGAATTTTGGTATGCTGTTTTGACCTAGCCGAATAACCTAGTTTCCTCGGTTTTCGGATTCTAGTCTGAATTACAAACTTGTAGCTCTATGTCTTATTGAACTTCTACCACAAATTTTAGGTCATTTGGAGTTTACTAGACCAAGTTATGGTCATTTTACTATTGTTGGATAGATTGCACTAAAATGGCAAACTTAGGTCATTTTTAGGTCATTTCTGATTTTGGCAGTTTTTATACCTGAACTTGTGCAAGCATTTAGATATTCTTATGGTCATTTTTGGGTTTTGTGATCTGTACAAAAGATGTAGCCCTATGTCTAAGCTTTCCAACCATATAAATTTTAGGTCATTTGGACCTGTTTTGAGTGAGTTATGGCCAAAATACTGACTGCTGTACAAATAGTCAGTTTTCAGGGTTGCAATATCACCAATCCAGATTTGGTCAATTTTCATGTCACTTTCTGGACATAATTTAGGTAGGCTTCCAACATGAAAGTTGGTACATTTTGTGCCTAGTTTCACCTCCAATTGGACTCATACCAATTGGAGTCACACAATTCTATTTATAGCCTAAAACACATACTACCCTTAACACATTTTTAAAGCACCAAACCAATCACACATTCAACTAGCTATAACTTCATTCCCAAACCAATTCTGCATTTGTATCATACCACAACCATTTATCACTTCGCATTATAGTCACTTTGGGTAGAATACAATGACCTTATATACACCAAATACAAATCCTAATTTACAAAGTCCATTTATAACAATATATCCACATAATACTCCTAACTAATACATATAACTTCCATAATCAAATTACATATATATTCACTACTATATCATATACATATGCTGCCACTTTTTATACCATAATTCAACAAATTTTTCATGAATTTAAACACTTTCAATCTTCACCATGAGGCTGCCCAAGTAACACATATACATCAAGCTTCCGTTTGAACTTTTCAAACTTACAATTCAAACTATATACATTATAAATCACTCCTATACATTTAAACACTTAATTCAACACCTCAAAACACCATTTACATGAAGAAATAATTCATTAACCTTGATATTCCATGGCTACCGAAAACAGTACCTTCCAATAACTCATTAAAACCTCAAAGTTTCTTCATAAATCAACTCACCACAACACCCACACAAGCTTTAACAAATAAAGAATGAAGAAATGGTTGCTTACCTCTTATGAGCTTGGCTAAACTTCACCTATTCCTCTTAAAATTACTATCAAATTCTTCCTTGTGATGTTGTGAACAATTTTAATGAAAGAACTTGGTGGAGAAGATGGCTTAAAGTGGATTGCATGGAGCTTGGTTGTGAGGCGGCCATGGGAGGATGTTAGGAGCTTTAGTTTTGGCTGGTTTGTTTGTGAGGTTGAAGATGATAGAATTTCTATCCCAAAATACTGTACATAGGTCCACTAAAATGAGATTAGTGAAGCACTAACTTAGTTAAAGGTTTAATTAAATCAAAGATTCATAATTTTGCAATTTTGCCACCACACTTCCACTATTTATAATATGTACCACACTTCATGACATTTTCAAAGTTTAATAGCATCTATTTTTAATGGAAATTTAGGTCAAAAGGCAACTCGGGGTGTCAATTGACTAAAATGCCCCTATTCGGGTTGTATTCCTGATTTTTCAGTAACACCAATTTTTGTCGGTTTCTCGATTTCTCATTTTTCTTTGTACTAATTAATTAATTTTTCTTTGACATTTATAATGTCATTTATACTTCAATAGATGTTTATTTAAGTCTTAAAAATATTTTCTAGGGTTCCCCGCGGTCTAGGGCTAGTCAACGGTTCTCACCACAACTTCCCGATATGCTCATCTATCGCTATGGTTTTTGGGTCGTTTAATTTAGTTACATTTCATTGTTCCTATTTTTTCTTTGTTTTTCTTGTATTTTCCTCTATTGTATTTTATTATTTCTTGTCTCCTCACTAACATTTAAGTATAGTTCTAGGCATTCTAGCTATCCGGACAAAAACTGGTCACCAGAACAGTAGAACGCACTACCGAATATAGGGGTGTTACAATTCTCCCCTCCTTAATATAAATTTTGTCTTGAAATTTTACCTGGCATCAGTCTCTGAACAGCTGTGGGTGCTGTCTCCTCATGTCCTCTTCGCGTTCCCAAGTAGCTTCGTAGCCTGAATGATGGTTCTATAGCACTTTAACCATGGGTATCTGCTTATTCCTCAGCTGCTTTACCTCATATGCCAGAATTTCTATGGGTTCTTCCTCATATGAGAGGTCTATATTTACCTCAATCTCTTCAACTGATAAAACATGAGATGGGTAAGATCTATACCCCTTTAACATGGACACATGGAAGACATTGTGTATCCTTTCTAACTCTGGAGGTAATGCCAACCAATATGACAAAAGACCCACTCTTTCCAGAACCTCATATGGTCCGATAAGGCGAGGACTCAGTTTCTCCTTTCTATCAAATCTTATAATCCTCTTCCAAGGAGAAACTTTAAGGAATACCTTATCACCCACTGTATATTCAATATCTCTTCTCTTCATATCAATATAGGACTTTTGACGGTCTGATGCAGCCTTGAGTCAATCTCTCATCAATTTGATCTTTTCCTCTGTCTGCTGAACAATTTCTGGGCCAATCATCTTTCTTTCACCTACTTCATCCCAACATAGGGGAGTTTTACACTTTTTGCCATACAAAGCTTCATATGAAAGCATCCCAATGCTTGATTGGTAGCTATTGTTATAAGCAAACTCAATCAAAGGTAAGTTTGTATCCTAACTACCTTCAAACTCAATCACACAAGCTCGTAGCATATCCTCCAAGATCTGAATTACCCTCTCAGATTAGCCATCTGTCTGTGGGTGGAAGGATGTGCTGAAGTTCAATCTAGTTCCTAGAGCTCTTTGAAGACTACCCTAGAATCTAGAAGTGAACCTAGGATCTCTGTCAGATACAATCGATACTGGCACTCCATGTAGTCTTACAATCTCATCTATGTACAATCTGGCCAATCTTTCCAGGCTATAGTCCATCCAGACTGGCAAAAAATGAGCAGACTTGGTCTATCTGTCAACTATAACCCATACTGCATCATGGCTCTTCTGTGTCCTCGGAAGTCCCATCACAAAATCCATAGTTATCCGTTTCCATTTCCACTCTGGTATTGGCAATGGATGTAACAAACTAGCTGGTACTTGATGTTCTACCTTCACTTGTTGACAAGTTAGGCATTTGGAGATAAAATCAGCTACATCCCTCTTCATACCCATCCACCAGTAATGCTCTTTTAGGCCTCTACACATTTTAGTTCCACTAGGGTGCATAGTAAAAAGAGACTCATGTACTTCCTTCATAATGATCTATCTCAATTCCATATCATTAAGAATGCACATTCTGCCCTGATATAGTAATAAACCATCATTTCTCACAGAAAATTTAGGTTTCTTGCCCTGCTGGACTTCTTTCAGTAGCTTTTGATATTTTTCATCATTCTGAGCAGCCATTTTGATCTGATTAGTCAACATTGGCTATACATGCCATGCAACTACTATCTATCCCTCATCATTAATCTCTAAACTGGCATGCTATGCTTTCAACTCTTATACCATGGACAAAGGAGAAACTCTGGGACTTGCCATAGTCTTGCGACTTAAGGCATCAGCCACCACATTAGCTTTCCCTGGCTAATAGTCTATTAAGCAATCATAGTCTTTAATCAGTTCTAACCATCTCCTCTGTCTCAAATTCAATTCCTTCTGAGTGCCCAAATACTTCAAACTCTTGTGATCTATATAGATATAACATTTTTCCCCATATAAGCAATGTCACCAGATCTTAAGAGCAAATACAATAGCTACTAGCTCCAAGTCATGTGTTGGGTAGTTCCTCTCATGTAGTTTCAGCTGGCGTGATGCATAAGCAATGACATTCCAATCTTGCATCAGTACACAGCCTAACATTTTATGAGAAGCATAACTATAAACTGTGTATTCTTTACCCGGTGTAGGTAAAGTAAGGACTAGAGCTTCAGTCAAACACCTCTTCAACTCATCAAAACTCTACTAGCATTTATCCATCCACTGAAATTTTACATCTTTCCGAAGCAGCTTGGTCAGTGGAGAAGCTAACATAGAAAACCCTTTCACAAATCAATGGTAATATCTAGCTAAACCCAGAAAACTGCAAATTTCTGTGATATTCCTGGGTGGATTCCAATTAAGGATAGCTTCTACCTTGCTGGAATCTACCTTGATCCCTTCAACTGACACAACATGTCCCAAGAAAGAAATTTCTTTCAGCTAAAATTCACATTTCGATAATTTGGCGTATAGTTGTTTCTCCCTTAAGGTCTGTAGTACAATCCGCAGATGTCTGTCATGATCCTCTGCATTCCTCGAATATATCAAAATATCATCAATAAACACCACCACAAATTAGTTAAGGTATGGTCTAAAGATAGTGTTCATCAGATCCATAAAAGCAGCTGGAGCATTAGTTAACCCGAATGGCATTAACAGAAACTCATAGTGGCCATATCGAGTTCTGAAACCAGTTTTTGGAATACTCTGCTCTTACACTTTCAACTGATAATAACCAGATCGCAAATCAATTTTGGAGAACACAGCTACACCCTTCAATTGATCAAACAAATCATCAATGCGAGGTAATGGATATCTGTTCTCTATTCTCACCTTATTCAACTGCCGGTAGTTAATACATAAGTTGAGAGTGCCATCTTTCTTCTTAACAAACAATACTAGAGCTCCCCAAGGTGACACACAAGGGCAGATGAAGCCCTTTTCAAGTAGTTCTTGCAACTATACCTTCAACTCCTTCAATTCTGCCGGTGCTATTCTATATGGTGTTATGGAGATTGGATCCACACTAGGCATAACATCAATCTCAAACTGCACTTCTTTTTCCGAAGGTAATCCTGGCAACTCATCAGGAAACACATATGAAAAGTCACATACTGTAGGGATGTCCCTCAATGCTGGGCTCCCCACTTGGGTGTCTACCACATGTGCCAAGTACACTTCACACCCCTTTCTGATAATTTTTTTGGCTAATGCAGCTGAAATGATGTTTGATGGCAATAGCTGCGTCTCCCCATGTATTACCACATCACTGTACTAAGGGAGACCAAAAGTGACCGTCTTTAGTCTACAGTCAATCATGGCATGATGCCTGGCTAACTAATCCATGCCCAAGATGATATCATAATCTCTGAAGGGCATTTCAATGAGATCAGACAGAAAAGTATATCCTTGGATCACCAAAGGACAATCCCTATACATTCTATTGACCCTGACCTCTTGTTCGAGCAGACTTGTTACTAACACCTCTAAGTCCATTTTTGTACACGAAACAACAATGTAATCAATGATGCTAGCACTCACATAGGAGTGGGTAGAACTCGGATCAAATAACACAAACACATCTTGATTAAAAGTTGAGAAGCTACCAGTTACAATATCAGATGTCTCAGCCTCTTCCTCTGTTTCATTGCGTAGACTCGATCAAGCAAGCCTTTGCTCGATCGATTCACTGTGCCTTGGCTGCCTGCTGGACTACCTCTACCCCTGCCTTTACCTCTGCTAAGTGGTTGTGAAACTCTGGTGGCAGGATTCTGAACTAACCCTTCTACAGTAATAGGAGGTGGCCCAATTCTACGGGTACTGGTGCAGTCTTTAGCAAAAGTGTCCTGTGCCTCTGTAGTTATAACAGGCTCTTATGGCCTTATAGCATACCCCACCATAATTTCTACCACAAGTTTCACATTGACGAGGAGGGTAGGAACTTCTGATAGTCTGCTGATCAGACTGAGAAGGTTTCTGTCCTAAATATCTTCTCCTACCAGACTTTTTACCACCCCTGCTGTGTCCCCTAAAGTTCTTTCTCTTCCCAGTAGGACCACTGGAACTCTGATCTACTAACTTCCCCTCTTTTTCTTTTTTTGTCTTCTCTATTTTCTTTTTTCTCTAGGGCCGCTTCTGATTCAATTCTTTCTAATTCAAGTGCTTGAGAAATAAGCTTAGAGAAGTTATTGTGTTTGAATCATACCACTTGTAGTCTAAGACTGGGCTTCAAGCCGGTTTCAAACTTTTACATCTTTCTCTGGTGGTAGAAAGGAAACTTCCTGCATAGTGGCTAAGGCGAGAAAATTCCCTTTCATATTCTGCCACTGATCTACTTCCCTATTTCAGACTTAAGAACTCCTGTAGCTTCTGCTCTACATAGGCATATGGGATATATTTTTGTCTGAACTCCCGCAGAAAGTCATCTCAGGTTAGTACTAGAGGTTCCAACAAACAATGAGGAATTGTTTTCCACCAGTCATATCCATCCCCCTGTAGTAGTGACACTGAATACTCAAATCTTAACTCTTCTGTGCAGTGCAATTTCTTGAACACCCTATCCATTATCTCCAACCATTGTTCTGCCTCTAGTGGATCTATTGTTCCCTTGAACTCAGTAGCCCCATATTTAATCAGCTTGTCATACTGCCTAGCTGAAGGCTGTGGTTGTACCACTGGTGTCTGTAGTGGGGCTTGAGTAGGCATGTTACTAGCCATCTGTTGGAACATTGCAGCCATCTGCTGTGTAAATTGAGCAAGAAACTGGGGTACTGAGGGGGCTAGTACAGCTGATCCACTCACATTATGAAGGGCTGGGGCTTCCCTGTGACACCCCTTACCCGTCTACAGTATATCCGGGTAAGATATGTCACACGGTGTACCGGCACACTCTATTTTTTTCCTTAATTAATTTTTTCGTCATAGTTTTGAATATAGTTTATGGAATATAATTTATTTAAGCCATTTATCAAAATTATTATTTATTTGAGGTTCCAAAAATTTTAAAGAAAATCAGGCGGAGTACCGGCTAAAAATGGAGAAAACAGTTCTTCGGAACCTGTGAAAAACACTTCCAATATTTATATCTCATCACTCTCAAACTCCAATATCAAATCTCAACATTTTTCAATTTCATTTCTCAATTATTCATCTCATAATTCACATCTCATTCATATAACTCAATTTCATAATCATTTCCATACATTTCCATTCGTACTCAATTCATATGTAAACATTCTCAATTTACATAAGCAAAATTTTTAAATTTCCGTAATTTACATAATTTACAAAATAATTACAAAATTTCATAATTTACATGATATACAAATTAATTACAATTTGCTAATTTATATTACAATATAAGAAATAATTAACATACACAAAATACATGATATGCTTAATGTGAGCCCTATCTACATGCATTGCTGAGGAGGTGACAACCTTTGACACTCTGCAGATCTGAACTCTCAAAATTTCCAGTCAAATGTCCAGTGGGTTCTAGCTTCAGTACTTGCGCGAGGAAACAATTCCATCGCGCTAAGCATTGCTGCTTAGTGGTGCAATAATATAACAAGGAAATAATATACAAATAAAGATAGAAATAAAACATCATTCAAATAATTAAGATCTATTTATACTTCACATGCGGTTTCTAAAATTTAATATGTTTTATCCTAATTTAGTCTTCTTTGGAAGCGTTTATTTCGCCAATGTACAGTAATAATGTACAAGAAAAAAAATGAACTGAAAATAATAAATTTATGCTTATATTATTATATAAGTCTCATTTGCAATATTTATTTATTTTATAATTTTCTTTGCTAATCTTTTAGCATTTTCCCAATACTTGCTAGGTTGTCTCAGATTATCTCATAATAAGTAAATTTTAATATCTGTCCAGTTCATTTCGATTCTTCTAATAAATAACTATTCTAATTTATTTTAGGTCATCTTACTCATTTATTTCATTTAATTTCTAATATTTTAAATTGCTAATATTCTTAACTTATCTCAATAAATTTCACTGCCCAAGTAACCTATGACAGGCTGACTAAACTGGATAACGGGTCGTTGGCACTGGACACCTTGGTGCCTCGGGCCGTCATACCATGGGATGCAGAACGTCAACCATGTATGCAGTCAGTATGGCTAGAAAGCCATGATAACACATAATCGGGCGTAGAAGCCATGAATGTTGGCATAATGCCATGAATGCGGGCATAAAGCCATGAATACGGGCATAAAGCCATGAATACGGGCATAAAGCCTTTCGCAGTACTGCTAAAACAATACCCTATTGGCATGCCAAACTATCCAATCTGACACACATGTCTAGGCAATACAAGGGCACATAATATCATTAACCATTAATATATTGTGTTTTATGACTTCATTATTTCATAATAAATTTCAATTATAATTCATACATTCATTTGATCATTTATATGATCACAATTCACATCAATTATCCTTTTTATACCATTGTACTCAAAATTCTTCTCCTTTCTACAATAATGAGAACTAATGTCTCATTCATACATTAATATAGTTCATTTATTCATTCTTTATGTTATTCATATTAATCACAATTCTAAACAATGGTTCACATGTACCATTGTATTCAAAACATTTTTCCTTTTCTCATTTATACATTCAAGAATCTACTTATGTAATTGCAAATTTTATATTTCAAGTTGAGTTATTAATATTTTATGAATTCCATTTGTGATGGGCATATAAGCCCTAACTATCTATTCATATCAATTAGGTGACTTATTTTTCATGTTTCAAGTAATCCATAAATATTTCATGGATTTCAAATTTATGGCCTTAATTTCTTTTTAACAATTTTGACTAGGATGCATAGTCCACATTTGTCATACAATTCTAAGCATTTAAGCTTAGAATTGGTTCTAGGTCTTCATCTTAATTTACTAATCATTTTAATTACTATTCACCTTACTAGTCAACCAAAATGTTGACTTTTTCATACTTAGTAGATATATTAATTCTAATTACACCAAGATCCCACATTTTGAGCTTTACATTTGCTAGTATTAATTGCCAATTGCAATTTAAAGTCCCCTAGATGCATTTCTAATTTCAAATTTTGAATTTCAAGTTTTGGTGTCACTATTCACCTCATTGGTCAACAAAAATGTTGACTTTTGGATAGAAAATAGGTACATTGGTTTTGACACTCTAAACATACCACATTTTGCATTTAAAACTTGTTGGAAGTGATCACCATTACCATTTCTAAGCCTAACACTAAGTGGCAGAATTTTCAGTTTTTGTACCATAAGTTTACTATTCTATTAGGGACTGTTACAGTGGAAATTTGAGGAAATGGTAAACATGAAAGTTGTTCCTTATTTTGTCTAGTTGAATTTCCTTTTTTGAATCACTCCATTTGGAGTTTTGTAGCTCCAGATATGGTCAAAAAACCACAGCTGGCCGGATTTCAATTCTGCAGAATTTACCAAATCTACAGTACCATGAACAGTGACTGTGACTACCATTTTGATTAAGTTCTGGTCATAATTTGGGGTAGGTTTCTTCATAAAAGTTGTTTGTCTATGTCTTAACTTGTTTCTGTAAAAATGTCAGGTCAATTGACCATTTCTACAGTGAGTTATGGCCAAATGAACAGTTACTGTTCATTTAGTCATTTTGCAGTTTCTGGGTGCAGGGTATCCAGATTGGGGCCAACTTTTGGTCCTCTTGCTTTGGTCTTTTGGGCATGGTTTCTTCAGAAAAAATGTGCCATTATAAGTCTAGTTTCATGTCCAATTAGCCAAACACCAAGTGGACATACACAGCTAAAGTTATGGCTGTCTAAGTGGGCTGAAATCTTAGCCACCCTGCTGCACTCACTAGGCAGCATACTCATTCACTTTGCCATGCATTAGTTCACTTCAACTTATAATTAACTTGCCTCAAATGGTCACTAATTGACCATTAGAATGTCCATTAATCATTTCATAAGCCAAGTCCAATTTTTCACTCCCAAAACCCTAATTTTCCCTTTCAATTCACCCATACACCTAGTTAAGTACTTTCACTCATTCTATATGTGTACATACACCTTAAACATAATCTCTAATTCATTTTAAGTCTATTAAAACCATCAAAAACACTCCATCATTGTTCCTTCCTTAGGGCTTCCGAAATTCATGGTGGACATACACATATATTTGGTTCATTTAATTCACAAATTCTTACCTATTTCAAGTTTCTAACATAGAAATAAAGGGTTTAAGGTATATATGTGCACTAACCTCTTGTAGGGTAGATTTTCCCAAGCTCAAACTTCTTTTTCTTTCCTTTTCTAGGCTGCCAAACACTTTCCCAAGATGAGTGGACAAGTTTTAATGAAGAGAAGAAGGGATTTTATGGTGGGAAGTGAAGGGAATCAAGCTTGAGACAAGAGCTTCAATGGAGGTCTCTTTCTTTTTTTTTTTTTTCTCTTTCTTTCTTATTCCAGCCCATATGAAGAAGGAAACTGCTGGTTTCCTTTGTTTTTTTTTTATCTCATTTTAAGTCATTTTTATCTCTTTTTATTGGTTTGTCAAATGGTGATTGGAGGGGGCTTTTAAATGACATCATCATATGTCATAATTAAGCATTTTCCTTCATTTTCTTTTCTTCTTTTCTCTACTTATTTTCAATTCAATTTTTAGTAATGTTTATTCATATTTTATGCCATATTAATTATTTACTCAACTGGACAAGTCGGCCAAAAATCACTTCTGAAGGCGAAATGACCAAAATGCCCTCCGTTTGGCTTAACGGGTCAAAATTGTCTGTACCGATTGAAAAATTTTTCTAAATATTTTCTTGGCATTCTAATGCCATAGGAACCTCAATGACCCTTCTCTGGAGTCCCAAAAATTATTTTATAATTTTTTCCCCCGGTCTAGGGCTCCTAGTTGCGAGAACCGCAACTTTCCTCTGGTTACCCATCGCTTGGGCACCGGCTCGTTTAACTTGGTTGTATTTTATTTCAAAAATTTTTCCTAAATTTTTCTTATTAATATTTGAGTTAATTATGGTTCCTGACTTTAGTTTAAATATTTTTCCGGATGTTCTAGCTGTCCAGACCGACACCGGTCACCGGAACAGTAGAATGTACGGAGTTGCTATCGGGAGGGTGTTACATTCCCCTTGTACCTCAGCCTATATTGATTGATTAACTGAACGGTCCCCTTTTTCCATAGTCAAGTAAAGGATATTATACCTCTTGAACAAATAACACAAGGAGATTTCCTCCCGTTAGTGCATATTTATAATGTAATTTACTGCATGTATCAAACCATGACATTGAGCAGTTGTACTATGAAGAAAGAATATTCAAATTACAAGTCAAAACAGAATTTAAAAACTTGCTCTGATACCACTAAAAGATGTCACACCTTACCCCTCCGTAAGGCATAACATTATCCCGTAGTATACCTAATGAATGACCAAACTTCATCTACTGAAAACCCATTAAATACACTGCAAGGGATTTTAAACCTTTTCCTATTTCTTTTTACAGTGGTGAGCACTTTTGACAGGTGTTAAAATTTTTATAACTGAAGTGAAACCAAATAACACATCTAAAGTAACCGTAATTTCTATAAAAATTTCGGTAGAGTGCCGTCTATATTTTGAATAAAACAGTTCTTCAAAAACTTGAAAAAAAAAAAAACACTTCCAATAGATTTGTTCAATCCCAAACTCTAATAATAGTTCAACACAAATAAATTTCTCAACATTTGTCAACTCAATTCAACATCAATTTTCAGTATTTCCAAAGATAGAATACAAAATGGCTGAGTAGTTCAAAAGCTGAGATAAGAAATAAATATATTACAACTTTAGTTTACAACTGCTCAAGACCAAGTACAATATATACATACTGTGCACATACATTACAACAAACTTATAAAAAGGTGGTATATTCAATATACCCGGAAGAATCCCAAAAGTATAGCACAAGCAGCCATGAAAATGTACATGATATTTTCATGTCTGTCTACCTGCAACAGCCATGAAAAAGCTATCGCTGAGCCAATGTCTCAGTGGTGCACAACATTAAGAAAATGCAATTTAAAACCACAAATCATAAATCATAAATCATATAAACTGTGGATACTTAAAATCATAGTTAAATTCAAAAGACAGAGAATGTCATAAAGAATTTAAACTCTATTTCACAATATCTCAATGAATATCAATAAATCACACACACAGCTTAATCATGTTTCCAAAGTCCAATTCATCCCAAAAGCCAGTGGCTAGTGAGGAATAACATAGCTAGCTAGCAATTATATGAGTAATCATCCTATTCATCCTCAACTGACACACACCTCAGCACTTCAGTCAGAGAGGGAATTCAAAGCCAATTCGTCCCACTAGACAAGCTAGTGAGGAATTCAATCAAATATACATGATAGCTGTGGTTTCAAACCATTTGTAATATTTTTCAAGCAATAAGTATCCATCAAATTTTGTTCAAAAAATTTTCCACAATTTAAATAATAACATACAAATTGTCATAATTTATTTCAATTGAAAATTCAAAAGAAATAACTTTTGTGCACAAACCTCTGATGAATAGCCTCTTGGACTTGACTCAGTGGTTCTTTTCTCTTGCCTGAGTCTTTGCTAACTGAAACACATAATTTAAGGTGTTTCAGTACTCATTTAAATTATTTCTAACAATAAGGTTCAATAATTAAATTTATTTAATATTATTCCTTTTATTAGTCAACCTATAATGTTGACCTTTGATGCACTCTAGGGGAATAAATTTTAATTTACAAAATATGTCACATTTTATATGTCACACACTACTCCTCGTAAGATGTAACATGCTCTCGTGGTACACCTAATGAATTACCATACTTCGCCTACCGTTAACCCATTAAATATACTATAAGGGATTTTAAAACAATTTTCGTTCATTTTTAAATTGGTGGGTAAATTTTTTTTTCCAGATATTATAAGCCTTTATTTAAACTCCAAACATAAATCAAATTTTTAGATATTTAAAATCTCTGCAATTTTTACAAAAATTTCGGCAGAGTGCCGTCTGTATTTTGAGAAAACAGTTCTTCAAAACCTGAAAATAAAGACACTCCCAATATATTTCTCAATCACAACTCTATTAATCAATTTCATTTCACAAATCAGCACAAGCAACTCAATACACAATTTAAATTAAATCAAACATTAAAATATCTCATTAAAATTAATATTTACGTTCATGGGAGCATTAAAAATTTAGTAGTACAAAACTTTATAAGTACATAAAATCTCAAGATAATATTACCATAATTTGTATTTGATTACAGTCCAAAAATATATTACAAAAGAGTTGATACAATTGCTCAAATGAAATTACATACATATAATTTCATAATTACATCAAATCTAATGTACAAGGGTATACCTATAATATACCCGAAGATAGTTTCACAGTATCTTTCAGTAATCTCGCTCAGCTGCGACAGCATATAAAGCAATCGCTGAGTGGTGAACTCAGTGCTGCACAAACTAATAATTTAAAACTTAATACAAGTTATGCTTTGACAATTCATAACAAATAAAAAATTAAAATTTCTAACTTCTTCAAAATTCATAACATTCAGAAATCAATAAATTATTCATTTGAATAACATTTTAATTAAATAGTAACTATTTATCTACATTTCTTTTAAATCTCAAAACAATACAAAAATATTTTGAATCACTGACAAATTATTTATTTCAACCACAATTTATCAAACCATGCATAATTTAAAGGGCATTACCAACAATTCCCACAGTTGAACCCATGACCCAAAATTCATAATAGATGCCGTGTTGTACACCACGATATTTCAAACTCTCGCAATAACCGAGGCTAAAAGGGAGGAACAAAGACTAGCTAGTATATAGAGTACTCATCCAAACTTTTCCCCAACTGGCAAGCCAGAGAGGAAGGAACTCGCTCCATCAAGTGGAGGAGATATCTCACTAGACAAGCTAATGAGAATTAAAAACATATTGCCATGTCAACTGTGGTTTCAAATCATATTCAAAAAAATTTCTATTTACAAAAGTGTTTGCAAACCATTAACATATTTAATCATTATAAATTCATGCTCAAGGTTGGCAACACATCAAACTTAAAATTTACAATCCTCAAACCCATGCAATAAATCCTTAAATGCATAAGAAAATTTACATTTAATTTATCCAATTTCATTCAACAAGTTAAAATTCTCAACGCAACAAAAATAATAAATCATATAATAAATTTATTCAAATCAATTTAGAAGTGAAAAATAACAAAAGAGTTAGTTGTGCACAAACCTCTTATCTAAACTTGTCTTGGTTCCATTCCTCCTCCTTCCCTGGAAGGCTCCTTTCCCACTAAAACACATAACTAGAGTGTTTCAATATCTATTCAATTTATTTCTAATTAATAAATTCAATAATTAAATTTTATACACTTAATTTACTTCATAAAATTGAGTCCTTTGTACTTAGTGTAATTGTAGTTACTATTCATTTGACCATTTAGCCAAAATATTGACTTTTTCATACTAATTAGATATACTAATTCTAATTACACCCACATACCACATTTTAGGTCATATTTTTGTTGGCATTGATTGCCAAATTCAATTCAAAGCCTATTAGGGTTAAATCTCAAAATTTCAGTTTTGGGTTACTTCTCTGTATTGTTCCATTGGTCTGTCTACAGTGGAACTTTGGCTAACTTTCCTTCATCAAAGTTGTTCCTTACTGTCATAGCTTTAATTCCATTTTTGAATCACTCCATTTGGAGTTTTGTAGCCCCAGATATGGCTATTTTCCTAAGGCTGGCCGAATTAGTTCAAATCCAGAATTCTGGGCACTTTCTTGGTTCTGGCAGGTTTGGTATGTTGGCTGCAGGTAGATTTTCAAACAGGTTATGGTCAAAATTTGGGTTTGTTTTCTTCATCAAAGTTGTAGGGCTATGTCTCAGCTTTCTACTGGTAAAAATTTAGGTCATTTGGACCTTCCTAGACCAAGTTATGGTCATTTACGTAACTACTATTCATTTGGTCATTTTTAGACAGGTCAGTTTGTCCAATTCCTGATTTGGCCTAATTGTTCACTAAGTTATGGTCACTTTCTGGGCATGATTCCTAAATGAAAAATGTGCCATTTTGTGTTTAGTTTCATTTCCAATTGACCTGACACCAATTGGATTGGTAAATTTTCAGTTTTGGTCCTTGAAATAGACCTAGGTCATGCTACCAAAATATGAATCCTAACTGATCCTAATTGCACTTTGGTTCTATCAATTCAAACACACCACAAATGATTCCAAATGACCATTTCAAGCCTCAATTAGGATCCAATACATCAATTAAAAATTTTTTCTAAATTTTTTGCCAAACCCTAAGTGCCAAAAACCCTAATTTACACAATTTCATAAATTTAAAGTGTAGCACTAACACCTACCCACTTAGATTGACTCGAAGTGAAACATATCACTTTCCCCCAACCCTCATGGCTGCCAAATTGTTTGTCCCTTCATAACTTATCATTTTCTTTAAATTTTCATAAAATTTACACTCATCTCAACTTAATTTCAAAGCTTAAGGAAGAAAAGAAAGGGAAACAAGTACTAACCTCACTTGTCAAAGTTTCTTGAATTGCCAAGCTTGATTTTCCTTCACTTTTCTTCAATTTTCTTCCTCCCAACTTCTTGTTGAGGTTCAATTTAAAGGTTTCTACAAATTTTAGAAATGATTTATGGGGAAATTTTAGAGTTACCAAAGCTTGAATTTGAGCTCTAATGGAGGAATTAGAGTGAAGAGAGAGAGAGAGAAATTTATGAGGTCATGCATGATGTCATCTATGTGATGTCATTAATCAAAATTTCTTTTCTTTTCCTTTTCCTTTATTTTTTTCTTACTTCTTTAATTTAAATCTATATTTCAAAATTTCTATTTATCAGATTTTATTGGACATTTAGGTCAAGAGTCAGCTCTAAGAGTGAATTGACCAAATTGCCCATCACCGGTTTGATCCGGTTTGCAAGTTATTCGATATTTCTTCTGGATCCCTGACCTAATTATTTGACCTATTTAAAAATTCTTTTCTGTGATTTTCTCTTTTCCACTATGTTCGCAATAGTCCTAAGGACCGCGGCGTTACATTTTCCTGTTCGAAATTTGAGTTTAGACTGACCTCGCAGTCACTTGCCGAGAAGGTCATTCATCACTGTGACTCCCGGCTCATTTAACCTTTTATATTCGGTTTTTCTTATTTTTACTTTTCTACCTGGTAATCACTATTTATTTTCGATCAGGGCTTTTCTAGGTGTCTTAAACATAGTTCTAATCCTCTTAATTATCCGGACCGATACCGGTCACCGGAACAGTAACATATACCAGGCTATGCAAATAGGGGTGTTACAATTTTCCCCCCTTAAAATAATTTCGTCCTCGAAATTGTGTCCACTATCTATCCTCAAATAGTCATACATGTTGTTTTCTCATGTTTTTCTCACATTTCTATATAGCTTCATAATTGGAATAATGGTCCGTAACACTTTAACTAATACTATTTACATATCGATTGCTCATATCGTGTGCCAAGTTTCTTATGAGCTTTTGTCATAAGATAGATTTAAATTCATTTCAATTTTATAGGTAAGCAAATCTATGTGCTAGTGGATCCACTCTTTCTAGGACCTCGTACAGTCCTATGGGTGAGAACTTAGTTTTACTATTTTCTTATCAAATCTCTTGATCATTTGATGCAACCTTCATTTTAGTTTGGAATATTTTAGTCTTTTCTTGCTGTTGTTTTAGTAATTATTTTCCTTTGTAGTCTCTTTTTTTTTTTTTTTTTTTTTAAATGACCTTGTTGGTCATATATGAACTGTTTATCTCTTTCTTCGCCATAGGTCCATAACCATTATCTTACCATCTGTATTTATGAGCAAGGCCTATGTGTCATTTTACACTATCTTATTTGCTTTTGTTTAACTTATTTCTTTCTTGATAAAATTGTAACACCGCTCACCCAACTACAGTGTAGCCGAGCAAGGCGTGCTACATTCGGTGCTGGAGCACCCTAACTTACCTTACTTTATTTCTTTAAAAATTTTGTTCTCATTATATTTAATATCGACTATTTTTCGACGGAGAAACTAACGGAGTTTCCCCTATTTTATTATCATTTGACGTGTTTTACTATTCACCTGTTTGAAAATTTCAATAATATTTTACAATAAAAATCTCATCAATTATTTTCATAACCATCTCATAATTCACATCTCATTCATATATCTCAATTTCATATTCATTTCCATGCATTATCTATATATTTCAAATCTATCTTCAAATCCATACAATCTCATTCATGCTCAAATCACATAAGTAAAATTTTCAAATTTCATTAATTTACATAATTTCATAATTTACATGATATATAAATTAATTATATATGAAAAAGCTAATTTAATAATTTACATCACATTTCTATTAATTACCTGTTCATAATCTACATTATAATACAACATCTATCATTTTATACAAAATACAAAATATGATCTATATGGCCCCTATCTACATGCATTGCTGAGGAGGTGACAACCTTGAATACTTCATACACTTCTGCAGATTTGGACTCCAAAATTCTTAGTCAAAGTACCTACGCGAGGAAACAAATCCATCGCACTAAGCATTGTTGCTTAGTGGTGCAATAATATAACAAGAAAATAAAATATACAAATAAAGAAAGAACGAAGCATAATTTGAATATTTAAGAATCAATTTAATTTAATACAATGTGTTTAATATTAATTATCTTTTATTCTAATTTGTTCCGCTTTGAAAGCGTTTAATTCCTAAATTCATAAACAGAATTAATAAAAATACTCTGTTTATATTCATATGGCAATAGAAGGTACATTTAAAATATTTAGTTAAGTTATACCTATTTTTGCAACTCTTTTATCATTTTACTTAACAATTTTTATGTGGTTTGGATCATTTCATAATTCTAACTAATTCTTTTGAAGTCTTATTAACTCATTTATTTGATTTCTAATATTTTTACTTACTAATAGTCTTAATTTATTTCAATAAATTACACTGCCCAAGTAACTTACGACAGGCTGACTAAACTAGATAACGGGTCGTTGGCACTGGACACCGCGGTGCCTCAGGCCGTCATAACATGGGACGCAAAACATCAACCACGTATGCAGTCAGTATGGCTAAAAAGCCATGATATCACATAATCGGGTATAAAAGCCATGAATAAGGGCATAAAGCCATAAAATAGGCATAAAGCCTTTCGCAGTACTGTTAAAACAATACCCTATTGGCATGCTAATCTATCCAATCTGACACACGTGTCTAGGCAATACAAGGGCACATAATATCATTAAATATTAATATCATTATTTCATGATAAATTTTAATTATAATTCATGCATTCATTTGATCATTTATGTGATTACAATTGACATTAATTATCCTTTTGTACCATTATACTCAAAGTACTTTTCATTTCTACAATAATGAGAACTAATGTCTCATTCATACATTAATATGATTCATTTATTCATTCATTATGTCATTCATATTGATCACAATTCAAAACAATGGTTCACATGTACCATTGTATTCAAAACATTTTTCCTTTCTTATTTAAACATTCAAAAATCTACTTATGTAATTACAAATTTTATATTTCAAGTTGAGTTACTAATATTTTATGAATTCTATTTGTGATGGGCATATAAGCCCTAACTATCTATTCACATCAATTAGGTGACTTATTTTTCATGTTTCAAGTAATCCATGAACATTTCATGGATCTCAAATTTATGGCATTAATTTCCCTTTAACAATTTTGACTAGGATGCATAGTCCACATTTGTCATACAATTCTAAGCATTTAAGCTTAGAATTGGTTTTAGGTCTTCATCTTAATTTACTAATCATTTTGATTACTATTCACCTTACTAGTTAACCAAAATGTTGACTTTTTCATACTTAATGGATATATTAATTCTAATTACACTAAGATCCCACATTTTGAGTTTTACATTTGCTAGTATTAATTTCCAATTACAATTTAAAGTCCCCTAGATGCATTTCTAAATATTTAGTTTTGATTACCTAAGTTTACTGTTCCAATGGACAATTTTACAGTAGAAACTGGGCTAACTTTTTTTCATCAACGTTGTTCCTTATTGTGTCTTCTTTAATTCCCTTTTTGAATCACTCCATTTGGAGTTTTGTAGCTTAAGTTATGGCCATTTTATCATAACTGGCCGGAGTGACCTGTATACCAAAATTTCTGGGCAATTTGGTTCTGCCAGATTTGGTGACCTAAGTTTGGTTGGGAATTTGACTAGGTTATGGTCAGAATTTAGATTTGTGTTCTTCATGAAAGTTTTAGGTCTATGTCTCAGCTTTTTGCTGGTAAAATTTCAGATCAATTGAACTTGCCTACACTGAGTTATGACTATTTGAATAAACACTGTTCATTTAGTCATTTTCGAGGGACAGCCTGTTGGTCACCCAGATTAGGGTAATTTTTAGGTCAACTTCATTTGGTTTTCTGGGTAGGGTTTCGTCACCAAAAATTGTGCTATTATGTGTCTAGTTTCATGTCTAATTGGCCTTGAACCATTTGGAGTAATATAGCTCAAGTTATGACCCTAGGAATACACTGGACTCAAGTCCAGTATTCTGGCACAATGGGGGCAGCATACCATTTTCAATTTCAAGGCCACAATTACTTCCAATTTAGCGTCAAACTTCATCAAATGGTCACTAATTGACCATTAGAACTCCAATTAACCATTCAAACACAATATCTCCATTTTTCATACTAACCCTAATTGATCAAATCTCATTCTCATACAAACTCAAAAAGATTCAACTCCATTCAACTCCAATTCATATGTATACATTAATTGACATTAATATACAAACTTAATTGTAATTAAACCATCAAAACCCTAACCCTCTCTTGGCTGCCACAATTCATACATACTCCTACATAAGTGTTTTATTCAATTTCTTAACAATTTCTCATTCACTTGAACTTCTTAATATGGAATAAAAAGAAAAATGTAAGAGTTAGCACTAACCTTAGGAGGGCAGAATTTTCCCTTCAATTTCCTTTACTTTCTTTAGTTTTCTTGGCAGCCAAACACCTTCCCAAGTAGTGTAGACAAGTTTTAATGAAGGAGGTCTAGGGTTTTGTGGAGGGAAATCAATGAAAATTAAGAGAGATGATGAAATTTTTTTTTTCATGGAAGAGAGAGATGAGAGATTTTCGGCAATGAGAAGAAAAAATGAGGAAGATGGCTGTTTGGTCTTTGTTTTTATCTCATTTTTATCTCTTTATTTAATTTGTCAAATTGTGATTGGGTGGGGCCATGTTAATGACATCATGTGATATCATAATTCTCAATTTCTTTCATTTTTCTTTTCTTTTCTTTTCTACTCATTTTCAATTCAATTTTTAACAATATTTATTCACATTTTATATCATAATAATTATTTACTTAACTGGACAAGTCGGTCAAAAATCATCTCTGAAGATAAAATGACTAAAATGCCCTCCGTTTGGCTTAACAGACTAAAATTGTCTGTACCGATTGAAAAATTTTTCTAAACCTTTTCTTGGCATTCTAATGCTATAGAAACCTCAATGACTCTTCTCTGGAGTCCCAAAAATTATTTTATGAATTTTCTTCTGGGTTTAGGGCTCCTAGTTGCAAGGACCGCAACTTCTCACAGGGTTACCCATCACTAGGGGACCGGCTCATTTAACTCGGTTGTTTTTTATTTCTAAAATTTTTCCTTAATTTTTCTTACACTTATTTGAATTGTTTATGACTCCTCACTCTAGTCTAAATATTTTTCCAGATGTTCTAGCTGTCCAGACCGACACCGGTCACCGGAATAATAGAATGTGCGGAATTACTACAATGAAGGTGTTACAAAAATAGTTCGGGATATCGTTACGCGTCTTAAGTAAGTTGTTTGCCCTAGTGGCAATTCCTCATCAAGTGTTTTTCTCATTTATTATTGTTCTATTTGTTTCTTTTTTCTTTTTCCCACAACTTAACTTTAATTATTTTATTCCTCAATCTTATCTTCTTCCTTAACTTGACTGTCGAGTCATGATTTAGCACCTCTTATCATCTCTAATAAATCCACTATACTTCAATATTACTTTAATTTGGTCCTCTGACCATTCTAATCAACACTTTAACTAATATTCATAATGTTTCTTTATTACATTTATACCAACTATTCTAATTTTTACTTATATATTTTCTTTTATTTACCGATATTCTATAGCTTATTTTCCGCTGGTTTGCAATCATTACCCTTTTTCTTTTTTTTTTTTGAACCATAAACAATTCTTTAACCTTAAGAAGGGAGTCTACCGGACTCTCCTTTTTCCCATGATATTCAAAAGTTTCGCATTAATCCTAATCTAGTCCTTATGATCCGCATAATAAAATTGTGTTATTCCTAAAGAATACCTGACCAACTAGTTCCTATCGAATTACTAGTATCAGTAGAACATCATTTCTTAACTATTTTACAAGTTATAATTGTCATCCATAGCATCTTGTCTCTTCTAGGGGAACAAAATCATATTTTGTGTCTTACTGCTACACAATTAGAATAATGTTCCTTACTAAACTTTGAGCAAAAGATCCATTGCAATGCTAGAATAACTATAAACTCCATATCGGAGACTGGATGACTTAGCCCTATAGGTGTTATTTTTAAATTTTAACCATACTAAAATCTCTAGTCCCATAACAATTCCTAATGTGCTGTAATTCGTACTAGGGTAACGAAGTCTTTGACTCTCACTACCTTGCAAACATGATCTTTTGATATTCTAATTATAGAGTTTTAAAAACCAAATTAGGATTTTCAAACTCAGTTCTAGTAATAAAACTCTATTCTGGTATATTTATACCAAAGCGAAAGCCATTTGTAACTATTCTTATCCTTGTGTACTATTGGGTAGTACATAGCTCTACACAATAAATCCCAAGTCAGTACTGTAATATGCAGTTTATAGTATAAACATCAAGAACATTGAATTGTTACTATGATACATCCCAATAGATCAACCTTCCTTATATCTTATTTTTCTCAAATCCACTAATATCTTAAACTTATTTTGATTATAGTATCTACTGACATCTATCAGCAGTAATACCTTTGCTTTCATCGAGGGCAAATATATTACTATAACTTACTTTTAGGTCCTCTTGCCTTATCTAATTAGGCTTACTAATTAACTTTATAATTTATCGTAGTATAGGAGATGTCTCTCACTGGAAACTTTTCCAAAATTAATTCTAATCATGCTTATTATCACAATTATTATCCTAAGAGACTAATTACTAACACATCAAAATTTATCTCCATGCAAGGGAATAGCAGTAGAACATATAATTCTAGCATTAGCATATAAATAAGTAGAGCCAGAATCAAATAGTACATAATTATTCCTTTCAAAAGTTAAGAACGTACTGGTAACTACATCTGAAGTCTCTGCTTTTTCCCCTCAATGCATGGCGTTCCCTCTTTCTAGTGTATTCCTCTACTCGGGTTGGTTCATTGTGCTAGGATTACCCGAAGTGTTGTCTCTACTTTTACCTCTGCCCCTACTAATTATTAACGAGCCTCTAAAATCAGAACCTTGGATTGATTCCTCTGATGTAGTATGTGGCATAAATCGATGTGCGCTAGTACAATCTCGGGCGTAATGTTCGATTCCACCACAATTGAAGCAGGTTCCAGTGACCTTATAGCAAATACCCCCGTGTAATTTTCCATAAACGTCACAGATACGAATAGGGTAGGAACGTCTAGTTCTTTGACGAATGGCTCCTAATTGCTTCAGCCCTAAAGATCCGCCTCTATCATACTTAGGAGCTCGGGGTCCCTCAAAATCTTTTCTCTTTTCCAAATTACTACTCGAACTTTGACCAATAGGTTTCCCACTTTTCTCTTTTTCCTGCTGCTCTTGAGGGGGTTGGGTTTGCACTTGAGCTTGGGTTGACAGATTATCAGCCATTTGCTGAAAGAACATGGCCATCTGCTGGGCCATTTGTGCAGTAATTTGTATAGGAGGAATTGGTGCGGCTGGACCTCCAACGCTCTGTGGAACTGGGGCCTCTCCTTGTATGTTAGCTGTATCAGACTACTCTACCGTTTTATCCCCCTTGTCCATATCTATTCGCAGGATTTTTTTTTCTAATTTCCTGTACAACCAACACAAGGAGATTTCTCCCTGCTAGTTCATATTTATGATGTAAATGTACTATATGTATCAAACATTCGAGCAGTTGTACTTATCAAAAATATTTCAAATTCACAGTTCAAAATTTACTTTAAAAACTAGCTCTGATACCACTAAAACATGTCACACCCTACTCCTCGTAAGATGTAACATGCTCTCGTAGTACACCAAACGAATTACCGTACTTTGCCTACCGATAATCCATTAAATATACTACAAGAGATTTTAAAATAATTTTCGTTCATTTTTAAATTGGTGGGTAAATTTTTTTTTTTCAGATATTAAAAACCTTTATTTAAACTCCAAATATAAATAAAATTTTCAGATATTTAAAATCTCCGTAATTTTTACAAAAATTTCAGCAGAGTGCCGTCTGTATTTTGAGAAAACAGTTCTTCAAAACCTGAAAATAAAGACACTCCCAATATATTTCTTAATCACAATCCATTAATCAATTTCATTTCACAAATCAGCACAAGCAACTCAATATACAGTTTAAATTAAATCAAACATTGAAATATCTCATTAAGGCAACAAAAAATATATTTACGTTCATGGGAGCATTAAAAATTTAGTAGTACAAAACTTTATAATTACATAAAATCTCAAGATAATATTACAATAATTTGTATTTGATTACAGTCCAAAAATATATTACAAAAGAGTTGATATAATTGCTCAAATAAAATTACATACATATAATTACAGAATTACATCAAAATCTAATATACAAGGGTATACCTATGATATACCCGAAGATAGTTTCACTTTATCTTTCAGTAATCTCGCTCAACTGCTTTATATTTTCTTTCACCTGCGACAGAATACAGAGCTATCGCTGAGTGGTGCACAAACTAATAATTTAAAGCTTAATACAAGTTATGCTTTGACAATTCATAACAAATAAAAATTTAAAATTTCTAACTTCTTCAAAATTCATAACATTCAAAAATCAATAAATTATTCATTTGAATAACATTTTGATTAAATAGTAACTATTTATCTACATTTCTTTTAAATCTCAAAACAATACAAAAATATTTTGAATCACTGACAAATTATTTATTTCAACCACAATTTATCAAACCATGCATAATTTAAAGGGCGTTGCCAACAATTCACACAGTTGAACCCATGACCCAAAATTCATAACAGATGCCGTGTTGTACACCACGATATTTCAAACTCTCCCAATAATCGAGGCTAAAAGGGAGGAATAAAGACTAGCTAGTATATATGTAACATCCCCATTGTACGTATTCTGTACGTTCTATTCCTCCGGTGGCCAAATAACAATCCAGGCAAGTTAGGATGTTTGGAACTACACTTCGGTGATAGTGAACAGACATATAATGATGAAATAAATAAAAAGAAAATACAAGAAAAATCAAAGAAAAATGAAAGAGTGAAAATGAAGCTAAGTTAAACAAGCCGGCACTGCAGCAATGGGTGATCGCACTGGGAAGGCCATTGTCGACCCCAGGACCATGTGGAACCCTCAGAATTTAATTCTGGGATGTAATTAAAGGTCTATTGAATTATAATTGACACTAGAATTATTAAAGAAAAATTAATAAATTAGTACAAAGAAAAATGAAAAATCGAGAAATAGATAAAAATTAGTGTTACCAAAAAATCGGGAATATAACCCGAAGTGGGGTATTTTGGTTATTTGACACCTAGAGTTTCCTTTTGACCTTAATGTCCATTAAAAATAAATGATATTACACTTAGAGAATGTCATGAAAAATTAAATTGTGATACATTATAAGAATAGTGAAAGAAATGGGGGATAAAATCCAATTTATGAAACTTTGAATAATTAACATTAAAATCCAAGTTAGTGCTCCACTAACTCTTAATTTGGGAGACTTAAATATTCCTTTGGGATAGAAGAACCATCATCTTCCACCTTGAGAAATAACCAGCCAAGAGAAATGAAGTTCACCATGGAAATCACCATGGATGCCCCACATGCAACCTCTATGGGTGCATGATCAAGCCACCATTTCTACTTAGTTCCTTTATTAAAGCTTGCAAACACACCTTGGGCAGTATGTTGGAAGCAAAAAGAAGAGGATTTGATGAAGTTTTGGTGAAGCTCAAAAAAGGTTAGTGCTAGTTTTTCATCCCTTGCTTCATTAAAGTTTGTATTAAGGTTGAGATGAGTTGGATGGTTAAGAAATTTGAAGGATTCAATGAGTTATTGATATATTTAATTTTGGACAGCCATGAAAGTTTATTGTAGTTGAGTTTTTCTTACCTCTAATGGATAGAAATTAAGGTTGATTAACTTAAATGGAAGTGGTAGTAAGTTAATATCCAATGAGGTGCATGTTAGTGCTTGAATTAAGGGTTTGAATATGGGTCTTGATGCTTTGGCAAACTGCCATGTTTGGCAGCCTATTAAATTATGAATTTGTGTGTGAATATGTAGTTTATTAATGAAATATGCTAGTATCAAATTGTGGACAGTATGTGTAAGTGATATTGAAGTATGATTATGTTGAAGTGTATGTGTAATATTGACATTGAGATATATTGAATTTTGGTGGAAGTGAATGTTGAACTTAATGATGAATTGTGTGCATTGAGCACTTGAATATTCTGCCCAAAATTGTTGCTAGAATTGTGTACAATATATATATGGAAGTGTTATTGATTGAATATTGAAGTAATGAGGAGGAGAAGGAATATCAAATTGAAAGTGTATGTGCTTTGTGCAGGTTGTGTATTGAAGGCAGTACATAAATTAGGCCATAAGTGCCAAACTGTGAACCCAATAGGTATGAGGCCAATGGGGGGGTGAAACTAGACACCAAATAGGCCAACTTTCATGTAGAAATGTTGCCAAAATTCTGCCTAGAAACTGACCTTAAAAATGACCAAATCCGGATTAGCAACCTTGCAACCTAGATTTTTGACCATATGAACAGTAGTCCTTGGGATGACCATAACTCACTCAAAACAGGTCCAATTGACCTGAAAGTTTTACCATGGTTAGTTTAGACATAGATTCACAATTCTTATGAAGACACCAAAGGCCAGAAATGGCCAGAACCAAGTCAAATGGCTTGCACAAGTTCGGGTACAAAAACTGCCGAACCAAAAGTGACCTAAAATTGACCAAATTTTGCACTAAAGGTGCAATCTGTCCAGCTTTAGTAAATTGGCCATATCGTGGTCTATACAACTCATAATGACCTGAAATTTTGTCCCGCATGCAATAAGACATAGACCTTAGAAATGAAATTAGTAACATATACCAACACTAAAGGGCTATAAAATGTGACATTTTGGTAACATTAGAATTGACTCACGTAGAGTGCATTAAGGGTCAACATTATAGGTTGACTAATGAAATGAATTGAAGGGAATAGTACCAAGAGAAATAGGACTTTAAGCTAGATAAATCTAGCACACAAAAATTGAGAAATTGACTAACTTTTGCACCAAAGGTGCAATCTGTCCAGTTTTAGTAAATTGACCATATCTTGGTCTACACAATTCAGAATGACCTGAAATTTTGCCCCGCGTGCAATAAGACATAGACCTACAAGTTTGTAGTTTGGACCGAAATCCAAAAACTGAGGGAACTAGGCCGTCCGGCTAGGTCAAAATAGTACACCGAAATTCGGTAAATTGCAATAAAATGCAATACACTTGGAATAAAATTGGTAACATATACCAATACTAAAGGGATAAAAAAATGTGACATATTGGTAACATTAGAATTGACTCATGTAGAGTGCATCAAGAGTGAACATTATAGGTTGACTAATGAAATGAATTGAAGGGAATAGTACCACGAGAAATAGGACTTTAAGCTAGACAAATCTAGCACACAAAAATTGAGAAATTGACCAAATTTTGCACCAAAGGTGCAATCTGTCAAGCTTTAGTAAATTGACCATATCTTGGTCTATACAACTCATAATTACCTGAAATTTTGCCCCGAGTGCAATAAGACATAGAGCTACAATTTTGCTTCTTTGACCATAAGCTAAAAACCAAGGGAAATAGGACTTTAAGCTAGACTAATCTAGCACACTAAAATTGCAAATTGGTAATTACATAAAATGATGCTTGAAGTGATTTGGCAATGAATGCCAACTTTTGAAAAGGGTAAATTGCATTATATTGACAACATATTGAATTGTAAATTGTGACATGTTGATGCTAGAATCAACCTATCCATGATGCATAAAAAGGTCAATAAGTTTATTGACCAGTGGAAGGCATAAAGATGTATAAACCCTATGAATAAAGAATTAAATATGTAACATTGTAATATGCCCTAATTTGCCTAGTTGACTAGTTTGGATAGGTTGACATGCCAATAGGATTCTGATAGCTATTCTGCAAATGACTTTACGTCATACTGTGTTTTATGGCTTATTATGCCATACTATGATTTTAATAGCCTGTGGCTATACAGATTGTGTTATTATACTCGGCTTAATGCCTGATTGATTATATGGCTTTCTAGCCACACTGTTTGCACACCGAGAGATACTTTGTGACCGATGGTGTGACGGCCCGAGGTACTAGGTACTCAGTGCTAGTATATCCATTTATCTAGTCTGGTCAGTGTATAGGCTATATGGGCAGTCATTTAAAACATTATTCAATTCAGGAAGCTAAGTTAAGTATAATGAAATTTCAGTACAATTAAATTAAGTATTGAATAAATGAGTAAAAGAGTTTAGCAAAAGAAACATAACAAAAATATAAATTGCAGAATAGTAGAGACTTGAAATACAATACAGTTAGAATAATGTGTATACTAGGTAGTATTACTTTAAAGTTATAAACTAAGCACTTCCAAAGAGGAATAAACTAGTACATAAGATCATCGATACTAGAAGTACCATACCAAATTAAATTGATTCCTAAGTATTCGAATTATGATTTATTTTCTTTCTTTATTTGTATATATTATTTCTTGTTATACTATTGCACCACTTAGCAGAAATGCTTAGCGCGATGGAATTGCTTCCTCGCGCAGGTACTGAAGGTAAAACCAGTAGGCTGTCGACTGAGTTTTTTAGAGTCCAGATCTACAGAAGTGTCAGAAGAGTTCAAGATTGTCACCTCCTCAGCAATACATGTAGATAGGGCTCATAATTATACATGTTATGTATTTTGTTCATTCTAAGTATATTGTAATTTCATTTGTATATCCTGTACTTGACAAATTTATGTACTTAATTGGAATATTATATAAGTTAATGAAATATAAGAATTCTAATGTATGAATTGGTTGTCTAATCATAATGATTCTGAATGAGATTGAGTTTAAGAAACTTTGAGAAACTGATGAGATATTATTGAGATAAATTGAGCTATAAATTTGAATATGTTGTGAATTATCTTTGGCAGGTTCAGAAGAACTGTTAGTCCAAATTACAGCTGATACTTTGTCGGATTATTGTTAAAATTTTTGAAATTCCAAATTAGTTAGATTTTGATAAAAGTAAAAATAGCCTAAACCTTAAATAAAGTTTTTAAATAAATAAATCAAGAACTGTAATGAAATCAGATAAGATCAGGTGCTCCGGCACTCCGTATAACACACTTTGCTTGGCTACACTATAGACGGGTGAGAGGTGTTACATTTAGTGGTATCAGAGCATGGTTTAGGTGTTCCTAGGCACAGATAAGTGGAAAGAACTAGTGTGCATGCATGCATTGCATTCATAAGAGTCGAGGTGACACTATGCAGATCTGTTTACTTTTGATTATTCAAGGTTAAGATATGGACTTAGAGCCGCAAAGGGCATTAGAAAAAAAGGTAGAAAACCTAGTTCATGAGGTTATAACGTAATAACTACGTAATATTCTCGATGTTTATATTGTAAATTACATATTACAGTATCGACATGAGATTATTGTGCAGAGCTACGTGCTTCCTCGTGGTAGAATAAAATAAGAATATTTGTAAGTGATCTATAATTTGATACAGTTACGCCCGAATAGAGTACTATTACGGGAAATAAATGTGAAAATTCTAGTCAGAAATTTAAAACTTTAGAACTAGCCTATCGAAAGACTACACTTCTAAGGTAGCTAGAGTCAGTGACTCGGTTACACTAATGTGGACTACCATTACCACAAAAATTGCTATAAGCTTTGAGAATTTAGTATGGCTATAAATTAGAAAGAAAACCTTGAGGATGAAGATATTTGGACATAGATATGGAGTCTTATCAGTATTTTAATATTTTTGATAGAAAGGAATGATGTAGGCATTTGAGAATTGTTCTGCAGACTCTAAAAGAGAAGAAATTGTATGCTAAATTGTCCAAGTGTGAGTTCTGGTTGAATGAGATTGCATTCCTTGGACATGTAGTATCAGCTGAAGGGATTAGAGTGGATCCCAAGAAGATTGAAGCAGTGATGGAATGGAAGTCTCCCAGAAATACAACTGAGATCAGAAGTTTCTTGGGGTTAGCTGGATATTATAGAAGATTTGTAAAGGGATTTTCCCTGGTAGCTGCTCCAATTACCAAATTACTACACAAGAATATGAAATTTTACTGGAATGACAAGTGTCAACCCAGTTTTGAGAGGCTGAAGGCTATGTTGATAGAGGCACCAGTGTTAACACAGCCAATGTCTGAAAAAGACTTTGTAGTCTACAGTGATGCCTCACACAATGGGTTAGGGTGTGTACTCATGCAAGAAGGGAAAGTGGTCGCATATGCTTCCAGGCAGTTAAGGCCACATGAAAAGAATTACCCTACTCATGATTTAGAGTTAGCAGCAATTATCTTCGCATTGAAGATATGGAGGCATTACTTGTACAGAGAAAAATGCTACATATACACAGACCATAAGAGTCTGAAGTATTTGCCAACCTAGAAGGAACTTAATTTGAGACAGAGGCGATGGATTGAATTCCTGAAAGATTATGATTGTGTGATTGACTACCACCCTAGAAAGGCAAATGTAGTCGCTGATGCTTTAAGCAGAAAATCTATTGTAGCATTAAGATCTCTGAATGCCCAACTGTCCTTAACTCATGATGGAGTTATTTTAGCTAAGTTGAAAGTGAAGCCAAATCTGTTACAACAGATACAGGATGGGCAGAAGATAGATGAGAAATTAATGGCTGTTATGGGAAAAATCACTGAGGGGAAGGAAACTGAATATGAAGTGAAAGAAAATGGGTGCCTGTACTATAAAGAAAGAGTATGTGTACCAGATGATAAAGAGTTGAAAACCGGTATTCTAAAAGAAGCACATAATAGTGTGTATGCTATGCACCCAGGAAGCACAAAAATGTACCATGACCTGAAACTCCGATACTGGTGGCCAAGTATAAAGAAGGACATAGTTGACTATGTAACTAGATGCTTGACATGTCAGCAAGTCAAAGCAGAACATCAAGTTCCATCAGGTTTGTTACAGCCCATAAACATACCTGAATGGAAATGGGACCGAGTCACTATGGACTTTGTCAGTGGTCTACCTCTCACTCAGAAGAAGCATGATGCAGTATGGGTGATTGTGAATAGGTTAACCAAATCAGCACATTTTCTGCCAGTCAGAACTGACTACTCACTGGAAAAGCAAGCAGAATTATACATCAGTGAGATAGGTAAACTACATGGAATTCCACTTTCCATTATATCTGATAGAGACCTGAGGTTTACATCTAGATTTTAGAAGAAATTACAAGAATCATTGGGCACACAACTCCATTTTAATACGGCTTTTCATCCTCAGACGGATGGACAGTCAGAAAGAATAATCCAAGTAAATTTTGAAAATCATTGAGTTATTGCAAACAATAAACTGATAATAATGATAGTAATAATTGAATATGTGTGATAGGTCCTCAAGGATATGTTGAGAAGTTGTGTTATTGAGTTTGAGGGAAGTTGGGACAGATACCTTCCAATGGCAGAATTTGCATATAATAATAGCTATCAAGCTAGCATACAAATGGCACCCTATGAAGTACTGTATGGGAGAAAATGCAGAACACCTGTATGTTGGATTGAATTGGGTGAAGATAAGCTAGTGGGGCCAGACCTGATAAAACAGATAGAGGAAAAGGTGAAACTGATAAAGGCCAATTTGAAAGTTGCCTCAGACCGACAGAAATCTTATGTTGACTTGAGGAGAAAAGACATTGAGTATGAAGTTGGTGAAAAGGTATTTCTCAAAGTATCACCATGGAAGAAAGTGTTGAGATTCGGGAAAAAGGGAAAATTAAGCCCTAGGTTCATTGGCCCATATGAAGTTATTGAACGTGTGGGACCAGTAGCCTACTGATTAGCCTTACCACCTGAGTTGGACAAGATACATAATGTGTTCCATGTCTCGATGCTCAGAAGATACAGATCAGATCCTTCACATTTCATCTCAGTAGAAGAAATTGCGGTACAACCTGACCTGACATATGAAGAAGAACCAATTAAAATCTTGGCACGAGAGGTAAAAGAGCTCAGAAACAAGACAATTCCACTAGAAAAAATCCTATGGAGACACCACAACACGGAAGAGGCAACATGGGAGAGCGAGGAGACAATGAGGCAACAGTTCCCTCAGCTCTTCACATCAGGTAAATTTCGAGGATGAAATTTTAATTTAGAGGGGAAGAGTTATAACATCCCCATTGTACGTATTCTGTACGTTCTATTCCTCTAGTGGCCAAATAACAATCCAGGCAAGTTAGGATGTTTAGAACTACACTTCGGTGATAGTGAACAGACATGTAATGATGAAATAAATAAAAAGAAAATATAAGAAAAATCAAAGAAAAATAAAAGAGAGAAAATGAAGCTAAGTTAAACGAGTCGGCACCGCAGTGATGGGTGACAGCATTGGGAAGGCCATTGCTGACCCCAGGACCGTGAGGAACCCTCAGAATTTAATTCTGGGACGTAAGTAAAGGTCTATTGAAATATAATTAACACTAGAATTATTAAATAAAAATTAATAAATTAGTACAAAGAAAAACAAAAAATCGAGAAATAGATAAAAATCAGTGTTACCAAAAAATCGGGAATATAACCCGAAGTGGGGTATTTTGGTCATTTGACACCTAGAGTTTCCTTTTGACCTCAATGTCCATTAAAAATAAATGATATTACACTTAGAGAATGTCATGAAAAATTAAATTGTGATACATTATAAGAATAGTGAAAGAAATGGGGGATAAAATCCAATTTATGAAACTTTGAATAATTAACATTAAAATCCAAGTTAGTGCTCCACTAACTCTTAATTTGGGACACTTAAATATTCCTTTGAGACAGCAGAACCATCATCTTCCACCTTGAGAAATAACCATGTAACGATCGGGAACCAGCCACTAGAGGAATTGTCCGCTTTGGCCATCAGCCTCACGGTTTTGTGCCATAGGTGGAATGGAGAACTTCCCAGGAGGTCACCCATCCTAGGATTTCTCTCAAACGAGCACGTTTAACCCTGGAGTTCTTCCAACTCTCCAGGCCATTCCACCAAAAGGCGCCTCTAGTGATTAGTTCCCCCATTTTATATATCATTACTTTTTGAGCCCAAGACCATCTCCGTGCTTTGCCGATGTGGGATTTGCCTAAGGGACCTTTCTCCCCCACTTTCGAGACTCAGCGTCCTCGCTGAGGTTTGCCCCACCATCGCCCAAGAGGACACGCGAGCGACTCTGATACCAATTGTAACGATCGGGAACCAGCCACTAGAGGAATTGTCCGCTTTGGCCATAAGCCTCACGGTTTTGTCCCATAGGTGGAATGGAGAACTTCCCAGGAGGTCACCCATCCTAGGATTTCTCTCAAACGAGCACGTTTAACCCTGGAGTTCTTCCAACTCTCCAGGCCATTCCACCAAAAGGCGCCTCTAGTGATTAGTTCCCCCATTTTATATATAATTACTTTTTGACCCCAAGACCATCTCCGTGCTTTGCCGATGTGGGATTTGCCTAAGGGACCTCTTCGGCCAAGAGTGGACAATATCACTAGTGGGCCGGGCCGTTACAAACCAACCAAGAGAAATGAAGTTCACCATGGAAATTACCATGGATGCCCCACATGCAACGTCCATGGGTGCATGATCAAGCCACCATTTCTACTTAGTTCCTTTATTAAAGCTTGCACACACACCTTGGGCAGTATGTTGGAAGCAAAAAGAAGAGGATTTGATGAAGTCTTGGTGAAGCTCAAAAAAGGTTAGTGCTAGTTTTTCATCCCTTGCTTCATTAAAGTTTGTATTAAGGTTGAGATGAGTTGGATGGTGAAGAAATTTGAAGGATTTGATGAGTTATTGATATATTTAATTTTGGACAGCCATGAAAGTTTATTGTAGTTGAGTTTTTCTTACCTCTAATGGATGGAAATTAAGGTTAATTAACTTAAATGGAAGTGGTAGTAAGTTAATATCCAATGAGGTGCATGTTAGTGCTTGAATTAAGGGTTTGAATATGGGTCTTTATGCTTTGGCAAACTGCCATGTTTGGCACCCTATTAAATCATGAATTTGTGTATGAATATGTAGTTTATTAATGAAATATGCTAGTATTAAATTGTGGACAGTATGTGTAAGTGATATTGAAGTATGATTATGTTGAAGTGTATGTGTAATATTGACATTGAGAAATGTTGAATTTTGGTGGAAGTGAATGTTAAACTTAATGGTGAATTGTGTGCATTAAGCACTTCAATATTCTGCCCAAAATTGTTGCTGGAATTGTGCACAATATATATATGGAAGTGTTATTGATTGAATATTGAAGTAATGAGGAGGAGAAGGAATATCAAATTGGAAGTGTATGTGCTTTTGTGCAGGTTGTGTATTGAAGGCAGTACATAAATTAGGCCATAAGTGCCAAACTGTGAACGCAATTGGTGAGGCCAATGGGGGGTGAAACTAGACACCAAATAAGCCAACTTTCATGTAGAAATGTTGCCAAAATTCTGCCTAGAAACTGACCTTAAAAATGACCAAATACGGATTAGCAACCTTGCAACCTAGATTTTTGACCATATGAACAGTAGTCCTTGGGATGACCATAACTCACTCAAAACAGGTCCAATTGACCTGAAATTTTTACCATGGTTATTTTAGACATAGATCTACAATGCTTATGAAGACACCAAAGCCCAAAAATGGCCAGAACCAAGTCAAATGGCTTGTACAAGTTCGGGTACAAAAACTGCCGAACCAAAAGTGACCTAAAATTGACCAAATTTTGCACTAAAGGTGCAATCTGTCCAGCTTTAGTAAATTGATTATATCTTGGTCTATACAACTCATAATGACCTGAAATTTTGCTCCGCGTGCAATAAGACATAGACCTACAAGCTTTTAGTTTGGACCGAAATCCGAAAACCGAGGAAACTAGGTCGTCCGATTATGTCAAAATAGTACACCGAAATTCGGTAAATTGCAATAAAATGCAATACACTTGGAAATGAAATTAGTAACATATACCAACACTAAAGGGCTATAAAATGTGACATTTTGGTAACATTAGAATTGACTCACATAGAGTGCATCAAGGGTCAACATTATAGGTTGACTAATGAAATGAATTGAAGGGAATAGTACCAAGAGAAATAGGACTTTAAGCTAGACAAATCTAGCACACAAAAATTGAAAAATTGACTAAATTTTGCACCAATGGTGCAATCTGTTCAGCTTTAGTAAATTGACCATATCTTGGTCTACACAACTCAGAATGACAAGAAATTTTGCCCCGTGTGCAATAAGACATAGACCTACAAGTTTATAGTTTGGACCGAAATCCGAAAACCGAGGGAACTAGGCCGTCCGGCTAGGACAAAATAGTACACCTAAATTCGATAAATTGCAATAAAATGCAATACACTTGGAAATGAAATTGGTAACATATACCAACATTAAAGGGCTAAAAAAATGTGACATATTGGTAACATTAGAATTGACTCATGTAGGGTGCATCAAGAGTGAACATTATAGGTTGACTAATGAAATGAATTGAAGGGAATAGTACCAAGAGAAATAGGACTTTAAGCTAGACAAATCTAGCACACAAAAATTGAGAATTTGACCAAATTTTGCACCAAAGGTTCAATCTGTCCAGCTTTAGTAAATTGACCATATCTTGTTCTATACAACTCATAATGACCTGAAATTTTGCCCCGAGTGCAATAAGACATAGAGCTACAATTTTGCTTCTTTGACCAGAAGCTAAAAAGCAAGGGAAATAGGACTTTAAGCTAGACTAATCTAGCACACTAAAATTGCAAATTGGTAATTATATAAAATGATGCTTAAAGTGATTTGGCAATGAATGCCAATTTGTGAAAAGGGTAAATTGCATTATATTGACAACATATTGAATTGTAAATTGTGACATGTTGATGCTAGAATCAACCTATCCATGATGCATAAAAATGTCAATAATTTTATTAACCAGTGAAAAGCATAAAGATGTATAAATCCTATGAATAAAGAATTAAATATGTAACATTGTAATATGCCCTAATTTGCCTAGTTGACTAGTTTGGATAGGTTGGTATGCCAATAGGATTCTGACAGCTATTCTGTAAATGGCTTTACGTCATACTGTGTTTTATGGCTTATTATGCCATACTATGATTTTAATAGCCTATGGCTATACAAATTGTGTTATTATACTCGGCTTAATGCCTGATTGATTATATGGCTTTCTAGCCACACTGTTTGCACACTGGGAGATGCTTTGTGACCGATGGTGTGACGGCCTGAGGTACTAGGTACCCAGTGCTAGTATATCTGTTTATCCAGTCTAGTCAGTGTATAGGCTATATGGGTAGTCATTTAAAACATTATTCAATTTAGGAAGCAAAGTTAAGTTAAGTATAATGAAATTTCAATACAATTAAATTAAGTATTGAATAAATGAGTAAAAGAGATTAGCAAAAGAAACATAACAAAAATATAAATTGCAGAACACTAGAGACTTGAAATACAATACAGTTAGAATAATTTGTATACTAGGTAGTATTACTGAAAAGTTATAAGCTAAGCACTTCCAAAGAGGAACAAACTAGTACATAAGATCATTGATACTAGAAGTACCATACCAAATTAAATTAATTCTTGAATATTCGAATTATGATTTATTTCTGTAACACCCCCATGTTCGGTAGCGCGTTCTACTGTTCCGGTGACTAGTGTCTGTCCAGATAGCTAGAATGCCTAGAATTACACTTAGATATATATGAGGAGACATAAAATAATGAAATACAAGAAAAGAATATACAAGAAAAACAAAGGAAAAATAATAGTAATGGAATGTAACCAAGTTAAACGAGCCAAGAACCATAGCGATGGGTGACCGCACCGGGAAGTCGCGACGTGGACCATTGACTAGCCTTGGACTGTGGGGAACCCTAGAAAATGTTTTTAGGACTTAAATAAATGTCTATTGAAGTATAAATACCATTAGAAATATCAAAGAAAAATTAATTAATTAGTACAAAGAAAAAGTGAGAAATCGAAAAACGATAAAACCCGGTGTTACTGAAAAATCGGGAATGCAACCCGAACAGGGGCATTATGGTCATTTAACACCCCGAGTTGTCTTTTGACCTAAATGTCCATTAAAAATAAATGATATTACACTTGGAAAATGTTATGAAAAATTAAATGGGTGGTACATAGTTTAAATAGCAAAAATTGGGAGCTTAATGTGGGAATAAGGAAAGTTATGAATAAACAATCATTAAATATCACTTAGTGCTCCACTCACACCTAAAGTGGACCACTTACTCTTCATTTTGGACAGCAAAATTCACCTTCTTCAACCTCTCAAAATTCCAGCCGAAACCAAAGAAATCCTCCATGGCCATCCATGGCCAAGCTCCATGCAATCATGATCCAAGCCATTTTTCCACTAGCTCCCTTGCTCTACACCACTTGGGCAGTAGATAGGCAGCAATAAGATCAAGTTTAGTCAAGGTTTTGAAGAGTTTTCAAAGTGGTAAGTAGATATTTTTGATGCTTGCTTTGTTAAAGTTTGTGTGGGTGTTATGGGTAGTTGAATTGTGGAAAGATTTTTGGTGTTTGATGTTTGAAGGGAGATGTATATTTTTGGCAGCCATGGAAACTCCTTAAGGGCAATTTATTCTTTCTTGTAAGTGGTAGATTAAAGGGTTGATTAAGTGTTTATGTGTGTAGGAATTAATTTGGGTGATGTATACTAAGTATATGTAAATGTGTACTTGAATTTGGAAGCTTGGAAATTAGTGGAGAGAGGTGTATGAATCGGCAGCTTGAATAGTGAAACATAAAAATGTTATTTCATGTTTGGTTTATGGAATATTAATGTTGAATTGTGGTACTTGTTATGGCAGCTTGTGTATATGTATGATTGTGTGAGGTTGGACATGTAAATGAGCTAGGTTAGGTGATTGAATTGTTGTAATTTGAGCTTGAAAAATTCTATACTATATGGTGCATATTGAGTGTGATTATAAGCTGCCAAAATGACCAACAATGTGTTGTGAAATGTGTTTGTATTATGGTATAAAACAGAAATGGCATGAATGTGCAACTTGGTAAGTGTTAAAAGTGTATTTGGTATGTAATGAAGAGTGTTGCTATAGGGCAGTGTGCATTTTAGCCTAGAACCTTAAGTGTGTGGCTCCAATTGGTATGAGACCAATTGAAGGTGAAATTAGGCACAAAATGTGCCAACTTTCGTGGAGGAAGCTTACCAAAATTCTGCTTGTAAGGTATCTTGAAAAATGACCAAATCCGGATTAGTGCAATTGAGGCCTGAAAATTGACTATTTGGGTAGCAGTTAGTGTTTAGGCCATAACTCACTCAAAACAAGTCCAATTGAGCTGAAAGTTTTACCATGAATAGCTGAGACATATATCTAAAAGTCTTATGAAGACACTAAATCCCAAAAATGACCATAAGCAAGTCAAACAGCTTGCACAAGTTTGGGTCCAAAAACTGGCCGAACCTAAAATGACCTAAAGTGACCAATTTTGATGCACTTTGACCAGCAATAGTAAAATGACCATAACATGGTCTACATAACTCAGAATGACCTGAAATTTTGTCCCGCGTGCAATAAGACATAGATCTACAAATTTATAGTTTTGACCAAAACCCTAAAACCGAAGAAACTAGGTCATCCGGCTAGGTCAAACTAGTATCCCGGAATCCAGCAAATTGCAAGAAAACACAATATACATGGAAATGAATTGGATAACATGTACCAATCCTAAAAGGCTACAAATGTGACATATTAGTAATATTAAAACCTAATTTACCTATAATGGATCGAGGGTCGACATATTAGGTTGACTAAGCAAATAATAGAATTCAGTGAATTAATTATCAAGCATTATCATTAGAGACAGTTTAAATGAGTACTGAAACACTTCAAATTGTGTTTCTCAGTTAGCAAAGACTCAGGGAAAGGGAAGGAAACACTGAGTCAAGGCCAGGAGACACTTATCAGAGGTTTGTGCACAATAATTATTTCTTTTGAATTTTTCAATTAAAATAAATTATGATTATTGAAAAATAAATTATGATTATTTGTATGTTATTGTTTTAAATTGTGTTTGTGCACAATAGTTATTTCTTTTGAATTTTTCAATTGAAATAAATTATGATTATTTGTATGTTATTGTTTTAAATTGTGTTTGTGCACAATAATTTTGATTTCTCATTTTCTACTTAAAATTTTAATTGAACATTATAGTTTTAAATTGTGTCCGTGCACAATACTTTTATATTCACTGCTTTTACTAGCAAATTTATTTGGAGAAGTGAGTTATGAATAATTTTTTATTGCTTTGGTTTTGGGAATATTATTTGGAAAAGATTGTGTTGCCAACTTTGCAAGTGGAAATTTTGAGATAAATATGATTTGTGGTTTGTATGAAATATTTAAATATTGTGATTTGGAATTGTTTTAGTTCACACTTGGCATGACACTGTTACTATGTTCCTCCTCCATTTATGGGGTTGAGATCGTTTATTTTCCTCCCTCTCTGGTTTACCAGTTGAGGTTGCAGATTGGATGAGTACTCATTAGCTAGCTAGCCACCTCCCTCATTGATTTCGATTAGTGGGGTTATAGATTGCTTTGTCGTGGTGTACAACACAGCATTGATCGAAAATTTTGTGTCATGGCTTAAGTTGTGTATGAATTAGCAACACTGTGTTTATTAAATTATTTGACTCAAATTTTTTCTAAAATGAGCTTTGATAATTTGTGAAATGTAATTGTGCAGTATTTAAATTGTGTTATTGATTTGCAAAACGGTATTATTCAGTTATTTGATCAAATTGTGTTATTGATTAGCAAAACTAAATTATTCAGTTATTTGATCAAATTGTGTTATTAATGGGCAAAACTGTATTATTCAGTTTTTTGATTAAATTGTGTTATTGATGGGCAAAACTGTGTTATTCAGTTATTTGACCAATTATGTTATTGATTGGCAAAACCGAATTATTCAGTTATTTGATCAAATTTGTGTTATATGAATTTTGTAAATTGTGAAATGGAATTGTGAACTATTTGATTTGTGAATTGTCAATAAAAGATTTATGTATCGCATTTCAAATTGTTATTGTGCACCACTGAGTAAATTTTACTTAGCGATAGCTTTTCATTCTTTATCACGAGTTGTGGTGTGGGACAATGACTAAATGCTAGTACTACACTGAGAGATCATCGAGTATATTGAGTATACCATAGTTTGCATTTTATATTGTAATGTATGTTCACTGTATGTATATAGTATTCTTGATTTTGAGCAGTTGTATATTAAAATTGTACATTGAAGTTATAAAATAAATTGTGAATTATTTTGGCTTGTAAAATTGGTACTATATTTCTTTTATCTCAGCTTTGAAAATACTGAAAAATTACTGTGGATTTGAGTTGAGAAACATATTGAGTTGATCAAATATTGGGGTTGAGATTGAGAAATATATTTGAAGTGCTTTTTACAGGTTATTGAAGAACTGTTTTATTGAAAATACAGATGACACTCCACTAAAATCTTTACAGAAATTACTAATAACTCAAATGTGTTAACTGTTTCACTTCAGTTCAAAAAAAAGTTTTTAACACCTATAAATAGTGCTCACCATTATAAAAAGAAGTAAGAAAAGTTTTAAAATCCCTTGTAGTGTATTTAATGGGTTACCAGTAGATGAAGTTGGTAATTCATTAGGTATACTACGGGATCATGTTATGCCTTACAGAGGGGTAGGGTGTGACAATTTCTTTCTTTATTTGTATATATTATTTCTTGTTATACTATTGCACCACTAAGCAGAAAATGCTTAGCGCGATGGAATTGCTTCCTCGTGCAGGTACTGAAGGTAAAACCAGTAGACTGTCGACTGAAATTTTTGGAGTCAAGATCTGCAGAAGTGTTAGAAGAGTTCAAGATTGTCACCTCCTCAGCAATGCATGTAGATAGGGCTCATAATTATACATGTTATGTATTTTGTTCATTCTAAGTATATTGTAATTTCATTTGTATATCCTGTACTTGACAAATTTATGTACTTAATTGGAAAATTATATAAGTTAATGAAATATAAGAATTCTAATGTACGAATTGGTTGTCTAATCATAATGATTCTGAATGAGATTGAGTTTAAGAAACTTTGAGAAACTGATGAGATATTATTGAAATAAATTGAGCTATAAATTTGAATATGTTGTGAATTGTCTTTGGCAGGTTTAGAAGAACTGTTAGTCCAAATTACAACTGACACTTTGTCGGATTATCATTAAAATTTTTGAAATTCCAAATTAGTTAGATTTTGATAAAAGTAAAAATAGCCTAAACCTTAAATAAAGTTTTTAAATAAATAAATCAAGAACTGTAATGAAATCAGATAAGATCAGGTGCTCCGGCACTCCGTGTAACACACTTTGCTTGGCTACACTGTAGACGGGTGAGGGGTGTTACAATATATGAGTACTCAACAAAACTTTTCCCCAACTAGCAAGCCAGAGAGGAAGGAACTCACTTCATCTAGTGGAGGAGATATCTCACTAGACAAGCTAATGAGAATTCAAAACATATTGCCATGTCAACTGTGGTTTCAAATCATATTCAAAACAATTTATATTTACAAAAGTGTTTACAAACCATTAACATATTTAATCATTATAAATTCATGCTCAAGGTTGGCAACACATCAAACTTAAAATTTACAATCCTCAAACCCATGCAATAAATCCTTAAATGCATAAGAAAATTTACATATAATTTATCTAATTTCATTCAACAAGTTAAAATTCTCAACAAAAATCATAAATCATACAATAAATTTATTCAAATCAATTTGGAAGTGAACAATAACAAAAGAGTTAGTTGTGCACAAACCTTTTATCTAGACTTGTCTTGGTTCCATTCCTCCTCCTTCCTTGGAGGGCTCTTTTCCCACTAAAACACATAACTATAGTGTTTCAATATCTATTCAATTTATTTCTAATTAATAAATTCAATAATTAAATTTTATACACTTAATTTATCCCATAAAATTGAGTCCTTTGTACTTAATGTAATTGTAGTTACTATTCATTTGACCATTTGGTCAAAATATTGACTTTTTCATACTAATTAGATATACTAATTCTAATTACACCCACATACCACATTTTAGGTTATATTTTTGTTGGCATTGATTGCCAAATTCAATTCAAAGCCTATTAGGGTTAAATCTCAAAATTTCAGTTTTGGGTTACTTATTTTTACTATTCCATTGGTCTGTCTATAGTGGAAATTTGGCCAACTTTCCTTCATCAAAGTTGTTCCTTACTATCTTAGCTTTAATTCTCTCTTTTAATCACTCCATTTGGAGTTTTGTAGCCCAAGATATAGCCATTTTCCTAAGGCTGGCCAGATTAGTTCAAACCTAGAATTTCGGGCACTTTCTTGGTTCTGGCAGTTTTGGTCTGTTGACTGCAGGTGGATTTTCAAATAGGTTATGGTCAAAATTTGGGTTTATTTTCTTCATAAAAGTTGTAGGGCCATGTCTCAGATTTCTACTGGTAAATATTTAGGTCATTTGGACCTTCCTAGACCAAGTTATGGTCATTTATGTAAGCACTATTCATTTGGTCATTTTTGTACAGGTTAGTTTGCCCGATTCCGGATTTGGCCTAATTGTTCACTAAGTTATGGTCACTTTGTGAGCATGATTCCAAAATGAAAAATGTGCCATTTTGTGTCTAGTTTCATTCCCAATTGGCCTCACACCAATTGGTTGGTAAATTTTCAGTTTTGGTCTCTGAAATGGACCTAGCTCAAGCTGCCAGAATATGAATCCTAACTAATTCGAATTGCACTTTGGTTCTATCAATTCAAACACATCACAAATGATTCCAAATGACCATTTCAAACCTCAATTAGGTTCCAATACATCAATTACAAATTTTCTCTAAATTTTTTCGTAAACCCTAAGTGCCAAAAACCCTAATTTACACAATTTCATGAATTTAAAGTGTAGCACTAACACCTACCCACTTAGATTGACTTGCATGCATGATTTATAGAAGTGAAACATATCACTTTCCCCCAACCCTCATGGCTGCCAAATTGTTTGTCCCTTCATAACTTATCATTTTCTTTAAATTTTCATACAATTTACACTCATCTCAACTTAGTTTCAAAGCTTAAAGAAGAAAAGAAAGGGAAACAAGTACTAACCTCACTTGTCAAAGTTTCTTGAATTGCCAAGCTTGATTTTCCTTCACTTTTCTTTAATTTTCTTCCTCCCAACTTCTTGTTGAGGTTCAATTTAAAGGTTTCTACAAATTTTAGAAATGATTTATGGGAAAATTTTAGAGTTACCAAAACTTGAATTTGAGCTCAAATGGAGGAATTAGAGTGAAGAGAGAGAGAGAGGAGAGGTGAACGACATATTAGGTAAAGAAGATGACCACTTTGTTTTTAATTTTATTTTTATTTCTCTCCTTTTTGACTTTGTCAAAAATAACTTAAATAGGAAAATATTTATGAGGTCATGCATGATGTCATCTATGTGATGTCATTAATCAAAATTTCTTTTTTTTTCTTTTTCTTTTAATTTTTTCATACTTCTTTAATTTAAATCTATATTTCAAAATTTTTATTTCTCAGATTTTATTGGACATTTAGCTCAGGAGTCGGCTCTAGGAGTGAATTGACCAAATTGCCCCTCGCTAGTCTGATCCGGTTTGCAAGTTATTCGATATTTCTTTCAGATCCCTGACTTAATTATTTGACCTGCTTAAAAATTCTTTTCTATGATTTTCTTTTTTCCACTGTGTTCGCAATAGTCCTAAGGACCGCAGCATCACATTTTTCAGTTCGAAATTTGAGTTTAGACTGACCTCGCAGTCACTTGCCGAGAAGGTCACCCATCGCTGTGACTCCCGACTCATTTAACCTTTTATATTCTGTTTTTCTTATTTTTACTTTTCTACCTGATAATCACCATTTATTTTCGATTAGGGCTTTTCTAAGTGTCTTAAACATAGTTCTAATCCTCTTAATTGTCCAGACCGATATCGATCACCGGAACAATAACATATACTAGGCTATGCAAATAGGGGTGTTACATTATAGTCCTTTAGTGTTGGTATATGTTACCAATTTCATTTTCAAGTGTATTGCATTTTATTGCAATTTATCAGATTTTGGTATGCTGTTTTGACCTAGCTAAATGACCTAGTTTCCTCGGTTTTCAGGTTCTGATCTGAATTACAAACTTATAGGTCTATGTCTTATTGAACTTTTGCCATAAATTTTAGGTCATTTGGAGTTTACTAGACCAAGTTATGGTCTTTTTACTATTTTTGGGAAGATTGCACTAAAATTGCAAACTTAGGTCATTTTTAAGTCATTTCCGATTCTGACAGTTTTTATACCCAAACTTGTGTAAACATTTTGACTTGCTTATGGTCATTTCTAGGTTTAGTGATCTCTACAAAAGATGTAGCCCTATGTCTAAGCTTTCCAACCATATAAATTTCAGGTCATTTGGACCTATTTTGAGTGAGTTATGGCCAAAATATTGACTGCTATTCAAATAGTTAGTTTTCAGGTTTGCAATATCACCAATCCGGATTTTGTCAATATTCATGTCACTTTCTGGACAGAATTTAGGTAGACTTCCAACATGAAAGTTGGCACATTTTGTGCCTAGTTTCACCTCCAATTGGCCTCATACCAATTGGAGTCACACAATTCCATTTATAGCCTAAAATACATACTGCACTTAACACATTTTTAAAGCACCAAACCAATCACACATTCAACTAGCTATAACTTAATTCCCAAACCAATTCTGCATTTGTATCATACAACAACCATTTATCACTTCACATTATAGTTACTTTGGGCAGGATACAATGACCTTACATACACCAAATACAAATCCTAATTTACGAAGTCCATTTATAATAATATATCTACATAATACTCCTAACCAATACATGTAACTTCCATCATAAAATTACATATATATTCACTACTACATCATATACAAATGCTGCCACTTTTTGTACCATAATTTAATAAACTTTTAATGAATTTAAACACTTCCAATCTTCACCATGAGGCTGCCCAAGTAGCACACATACATTAAGCTTCCATTTTAACTTTTAAAACTTACAATTCAAACTATATACATGGTAAATCACTCCTATACATTTAAACACTTAATTCAATACCTCAAAACACCATTTACATGAAGAAATAATTCATTAACCTTGATATTCCATGGCTGCAGAAAATAGTACCTTCCAATAACTCATTAAAACCTCAAAGTTTCTTCATAAATCAACTCAACACAACACCCACACAAGCTTTAACAAAGAAAGGATGAAGAAATGGTTATTTACCTCTTGTGAGCTTGGCTAAACTTCACCTATTCCTCTTAAAATTACTATCAAATTCTTCCTTTTGATGTTGTGAACAATTTTAATGAAAGAACTTAGTGGAGAAGGTGGCTTAAAGTGGATTGCATGGAGCTTGTTCGTGAGGCGGCCATGGAAGGATGTTGGGAGCTTTAGTTTCTGCTGGTTTGTTTGTGAGGTTGAAGATGACAGAATTTATGTCCCATAATGCTATAGATAGGTCCACTAAAATGAGGTTGGTGGAGCACTAACTTAGTTTAAGGTTTAATTAAATCAAAGTTTCATAATTTTGCAATTTTGCCACCACACTTTCACTATTTATAATATGTACCACACTTTTAATTTTAATGACATTTCAAAGTGTAATAGCATTTATTTTTAATGGACATTTAGGTCAAAAGGCAACTCTGGATGTCAATCGACCAAAATGCCCTTATTTGGGTTGTATTCTTAATTTTTCTGTAACACCAATTTTTTTTCGATTTCTCGATTTCTCGTTTTTCTTTGTACTAATTAATTAATTTTTCTTTGAAATTTCTAATGTTATTTACACTTCAATAGATGTTTATTTAAGTCTTAAAAATATTTCCCAGGGTTCCTCGCAGTCCAGGGCTAGTCAACTATTCTCACCGTAACTTCCTGGTACAGTCACCCATTGTTACGGTTTTTGGCTTGTTTAACTTAGTTACATTTCATTGTTCCTATTTTTCCTTTGTTTTCTTGTATTTTCCTCTATTGTATTTTATTATTTCATGTCTCCTTACTAACATTTAAGTGTAGTTCTAGGCATTCTAGCTGTCCGGATAGATACTGGTCATTGGAATAGTAGAACACACTACCGAATATAGGGGGGTTACACTCAGCATTGATACATGGAACACGTTGTGTATCTTACCCAGCTTTAATGGTAAAGCTAGCCTATAGGCTACTGGACCCACATGTTCTATGATTTCATATGGACTGATAAACCTTGGGCTTAACTTACCCTTCTTTCCAAATTTGAGGACTTTCTTCCATGGTGATACTTTCAAAAATACCTTATCATCGACCTCATACTTAATATCTTTCCTCTTCAAATATGCATAAGATTTCTGTCTATCTGAGGTGCCTTTCAATCTATCCTTGATAATCTTTACTTTTTCCTTTGTTTGTCTCACCAATTCCAGCCTTATCAACTTGCCTTCGCCAAGTTCAGTCCAACACAAAGGCATTCTACATTTTTTTCCATATAAAGCCTCATATGGTTCCATCTTTATGCTTGATTGGTAACTGTTGTTATATACAAATTTTATTAATGGAAGATATCTATGCTAGCTTCCTCCAAAATCTATGATGCAGCTTCTAAGCATATCTTCCAGTTCCTATATCACCCTTTCTGACTGACCATCCGTCTGTAGATGGAAAGCAGTACTGAAATGCAATTGTGTACCTAAGGCTTCCTGTAACTTCTTCCAAAATCTGGATGTAAACCTTGGGTCTCTGTCTAAAATAATGGATATTGGCACCCCATGTAACTGAACTATCTTGCTTATGTACAATTCTGCTAACTTCTCTAGTAAATAAGCAGTTCTAACTGGTAGAAAATGAGTGGACTTAGTCAATCTGTCCACTATCACCCACACTGCATCATGCTTCTTTTGTGTAAGAGGGAGACCAACAACAAAGTCCATGGTGATGCGATCCCATTTCCACTCTGGTATTTTTATTAGTTGTAAAAACCCTGATGGGACTTGGTGCTCTGCCTTAACTTGCTGACATGTTAAGCATTTTACCACATAATCCACAATATCCTTTTTCATCCTAGGCCACCAATACTGAGCTTTCAAATCCTGGTATATCTTTGTGCTTCATGGATGCATAGCATAAAAGCTACTATGTGCCTCTTTCAGAAAGCTTTTTTTCAATTCTTCATCATTTGGTACACATATTCTTCCTTTATAGTATAAACACTTATCTTCCTTTATCTCATACTCATTATCCTTCCCCTCTTTAATTCGATCCATGATGGTCATCAACTTTTCATCCAGCTTCTGCCCCTCTTATACCTAATGTAAAAGATTGGGCTTTACTTACAATTCAACTACTATAGCCCCATCTTGTGCCAAGGTTGGATGAGCATTCAAAGCTCTTAAAGCCACCAATGACTTTCTACTGAGTGCATCTGCTACTACATTTGCCTTGCCAGGATTATAATCAATAACACAATCATAATCCTTTAGGAACTCTATCCATCTCCTCTGCCTCAGGTTAAGTTCCTTTTGGGTTAGCAAATATTTAAGACTCTTGTGATCCGTGTAGATATAACACTTTTCACCATACAGATAATGCCTCCATATCTTTAATGCAAAGACAATTGCCGCTAATTCAAGATCATGAGTAGGGTAGTTCTTTTTGTGTGGCTTAAGTTGCCTGGAAGCATAAGCAACTACTTTGCCTTCTTGCATTAGCACACACCCTAATCCATTGTGTGAGACATCACTATATATCACAAAGTCTTTCCCTGTTACTGGTTGTGTCAATACTAGTGCTTCGGTAAGCATAGCCTTTAATTTCTCAAAATTGGTTTGACATTTGTCATTCCATTCAAACTTGATGTTCTTGTGCAATAACTTAGTCAATGGCGAGGTTATAAGGGAAAATCCCTTTACAAATCTGTTGTAATAGCCAGCCAATCCTAAGAAGCTTCTGATTTCAGTCACATTCTTTAGTGCTTTCCAATCCACAATAGCTTGGACCTTTTTGGGATCCACCCTAATCCCATCAACTGACACAATGTGGCCTAGAAAAGAAATCTCATGCAACCAAAACTCACATTTAGATAGCTTAGTTTATAGCTGCTTCCCTCAAAGTCTGTAGCATAATTCTCAGATGTTCATCGTGCTCCCTTTGATCCTTGGAATACACCAGTATATCATTAATAAAAACCACTACAAACTGATCTAAATAAGGATGAAAGATATGGTTCATAAGGTCTATGAATGTTGCTGGTGCATTAGTTAGCCCAAATGGCATAACTAAAAACTGATAATGCCCATATCGGGTTCTGAATGTTGTTTAAGGCACATCAAATTCCTTTACCCTCAGCTGATGATACCCCGATCGGAGGTCAGTCTTAAAGAAAACGCCTGCTCCTTTTAGCTAATCATATAGATCACCTATCCTGGGCAAAGGATACTTATTCTTCGCAGTCACCTTATTTAGTTGCCAATAATCAATACATAGTTTGAGTGTGCCATCTTTCTTTTTCACAAATAGCACCGATGCTCCCCATGGTGACACACTAGGGTGTATAAACCCTTTATCTAGTAACTCCTGCAATTGGATTTTTAACTCCTTCAATTCTGTGCGTGCCATCCCATAAGGGGCAATTGATATCAGTGCTGTACCCGGCATTACTTCAATAATAAACTCTACTTCTCTTTCCGGTGGTAACCAGGCAATTCCTCTAAAAACACATTCAAGAAGTCACATACTATGAGTATATCTTAGACACTACACCCGACTTTCCTGGTATCAGCCATATGTGCCAAATATGCTTCACAGCCCTTCCTTATCAGTCTCCTTACCGTAGTGGCTGATATGATATTAGACAGGTAATCTATCCTTTCACCCATAACAGTGATTTCTTCATTATCAGAAGTTTTCAATGTGATTATCTTTAATCGATAATCAACCATAGCTTGGTCACGTGACAACCAGTCCATCCCTAAGATCACATCGAACTCATGGAAAGGTAACTCAATCAGATTAGCCAAAAACTCATGTCCCTGAATGTTTAACGGACAACCCTTATAGACTTTATTCACTGCTATACTGTGTGTGACACCCCTTACCCATCTACAGCATAGCTGAGTAAGATATGTCACACAGTGTACCGAAACACCATATTTTGTTTCAATCATTTTTATTCTTCCTTAATTTATTTTTTTCATAGTTATGAAATACAATTTGTGAAATATAATTCATTTAAGTCATTTATTGAAATTATAAATTTATTTGAGGTTTCGCAAATTTAATAGAAAATCCGGCAGAGTACCAGCTAAAAATGGAGAAAACAGCTCTTCAGAACCTATGAAAAACACTTCCAATACGTTTTCAATCATTCCGAAACTCCATTATATCAACAAAGTCTCAATATTTCTCAATAATACTTCCACTTCTCATTCATTCATTTCACATGATATTCATATATAAGTCCTAAATAAATACTAAATTTTTTCATTTATAAACACAAATTTCCACTATTTACATTAATACTAAAATATATTACATAAGTCTCAATTATACATGAGAAAATAAAAGTTAATTATAAAATACCAAAATGAGACCTAGTGTCCTACCAATGCACTGAAGTCTGTGAGGTGACACAGACACTATGCAGAACTATGGATGGCCTCACCCAGTCTGTGGTCTACTGAGCTCTCTATCAGTCTCTCCAGAACCTACATGTGGCAAAATGCAATGCGCTAAGCAATAATACTTAGTGGTGCCAATAATAATATAAAAAGAACTAAAAGAAAATAAATATGCAGGGAATGTATTGATGTCTTATGCAGGCAAATTTTTTGTAATATTATTCATTTGGTACTTGTTATATTCATTATTTCATTAAATTTATCAATTTTCATTTTTTTTGGTTACACAAGTAACCTATAATGGATGACTAAACTGGATAAATGGGTAAAATGGCACTGGGTACCAAGTACCTCGGGCCATCACACCATCGGTCACATATGTATCTGCCGGTGTGCAACAAAATAGCTGATAAGCTGTAATAAACATTAGGCACAGGGCCAAGTATCATCATAATATCAGAATGGCTAAAAGCCATAAAATCCCAAAATGACATAATGCTATGCACAGTACTACTAACTGAACCCTATTGGCATGCCAACCTATCCAAACTAATCTTACTAGGTGTACTAGGGCATATTACACATTTAAATTTTTCCATTCTTGAAATTAAAGTTTAATTGTTACTATTCATTTCATTAGTCAACTAAAATGTTGACTTTTGCATAGACAATAGGTACATTGGTTCTAATATTCTGAACATACCACATTTTGCATTCTAAAGTTGTGGGTATTGGTTGCCAATACCATTTCTAAGCTTAGTGTTAGTTATTCACAATTTTTATATTTCAAGTACTAAGTTTACTGTTTAATTGGTCATTTGTATAGTAGGAATTTGGCAAAATTGTCTTCATGAAAGTTGTTCCTTATTGTGTCTAGTTACATTTCTCTTTTTGAATCACTCTATTTGGAGTTTTGTAGCTCAAGTTATGGCCTAAAAACCATAACTGGCCAGATTGCAAATTTTTCAGATTTTCTGGGCAGAACCAAATCTATAGTGTTTTGTACACTGAATACAGGTCAATTTTTGAACATGTTATAATCAAAATATGGGTTTTGGTTTCCTCATGAAAGTTGTAGGTCTATGTCTCAGCTTTCTGCTGGTAAAATTACAGGTCAATTGGACCTTTTTACACTGAGTTTTGACCAAATGAATGAACCCTATTCATTTGGTTATTTTGCCCAGGCATAATGTAAGTCACCCAGATTAGGGTAATTTTTAGGTCAACTTGGTTTGATTTTCTGGCCAGGGTTTCTTCATAAAAGTTGTGCTATCATGTGTCTAATTTCATGTCCAATTGTCCTTGCACCAACTGAGCCTATACATCTCCATTTATGGCTACCCCAACCTACTAGACTCACAACTAATCCTGCAGGTCACCAAGGGCAGCATGCCTAAACTCAACTCCATCATTCTTACTCACTTCAATTCCTCCTCAAACACATTCAAATGGTCACTAATTGACCATTACAATGTTAACATACCATTACATGAGCAAACCCTAATGTTGTTCAAGTGTCCACATTTTAAAGGTTCATTCATACATCACACTTGCATTTCACTTACTCTTACATGTTCAATCACTCATCTCATGCTATGGGCAGCTCATAAACACTTTACTTCAAGTAAATTCATCAAACCCTAACCATCCCTAGGCTGCCCAAATTGTAGGAATGAATATAAATAAGTTTTATTTTGTTTTTCTTACACTTTTCCACTTATCTCATGCCAATAAACATGAATTAAGTAAAAGAAATAGGAGATTGGACACTAACCTCTTTGAGCAGAATTTCTAGGTAACAAAACCTCAATCCTTTCTCTTCTTTTTGCTACAACTAGCTTCTCCAATATGTGGGAATGATTTTTAGCGAAATGAGTTTAGGGTTTTGTAGGGAGGAAGCTTAAGAAAATCAAGCTTTAAAAGAGAAAAGGGTGAGAGAGCTTCTTGGCTATGGTGGACGGTAAGTGAGGAAGAAGAAAAAGAAAGAAATTTCTTTTTAGTCACACTTGTCTTATACAAGTATATTTATCCATAAATTTATGTCTTAATTTTAATTAATATAAACTTTAATGACATCATCCCATGTCATGCTTATGCAATAATTAAGTTTTTTTTTCTTTTCTTTTCTACTCATTTTCAATTTAATTTTTAGTAATATTTATTTACATTTTATGTCATAATAGTTATTTACTTAACTGGACAAGTCAGCCAAAAATCATCTCTGAAGACTAAATGACCAAAATGCCTTCCGTTTGGCTTAACAGACTAAAATTATCTGTATCGATTGAAAAAATTTTCTAAGCATTTTCCTGGCATTCTAATGCCATAGAAACCTCAATAATTCTTCTTTGGAGTCTCAAAAATTATTTTATGAATTTTCTCCCTGGTTTAGGGCTTCTAGTTGCGAGGACCGCAACTTCCCACTAGGTTACCCATCGCTAGGGCACCGGCTCATTTAACTTGATTATATTTTATTTCTAAAATTTTTCCTAAATTTTTCTTATTAATATTTGAGTTAATTATGGTTCCTCACATTAGTTTAAATATTATTCTAGACGTTCTAGTAGTCCGGACTGACACCACAGTATAATGCATGGAATTGCTACAGTGAGGGTGTTACAACTCTTCCCCTCTAATTTAAATTTCGTCCTCGAAATTTACCTGATGCAAATAGTTGAGGGAATTATTGCCTTATCATCTCTTCACTTTCCCAAGTTGCCTCCTGAAGGAACGGAAGCGTGAAAAACACAAGATTATACCATTGAATTCAAAAATTTTCACCTAGGGTCACAAGCACCATGCAAGATTTATTTTTATCTATTTGATTTCAATGATAAACAACATATTAAAACTCTTTTAATATGTTTTTGGATCTGTATTTGCCATTTAAGATTTTAAAATTAATCTGATTAATTTTAGAACCCTAGATTAAATCAAGAACGATTACACTAACCTCTTGATGTGCTGCAGCGTGTCTGCGCCTTTGAGATTCGTCTTCAGGACACCAGATGTTGTCCCTCTAGCTTGTCCACACTAAGAACACCTATGGCAGCCCTTGAACAGCTTCTAAAGCCTTTTCTATTAATTAGAAATTCAAGTTCTGCCTTTTAAGAGATTAGAGATGCAAACAGGACACTAGAAACAATTTCTAGTGTTCTTAATTCAAGAGATTGATGGCTAATCTCTTTGAATTGATGAGAGATGAAGAGAAATAGCTGGAGAGGCTCAAAGTGGCGTGACAATTGAGAGGAGAGGCTGCTGGTTGTGTTTTCTTTTCATAACCCCACTTAAATAGCTAGGTTAACACATTAAACCCTAGCCACATGTCACCTTTTGATTAGCTCTAGGTTTAAGTAACCCAATCACATTGTGCCAAGTGTCAAACCTATATTTAATCTTGATTTTAATCATCTTACATGATTAAAATTATTTGGCAAGCTTATGTGTTATGCCATGTGTCACCATCTCACGGTGCCACGTGTCACACTGCAAAATGACCAAAATGCCCCTGTGTCTTAATTTTGAGTTCTTAACCCAAAATAATTATTTTCTTCTTCTAATTAATTTATATCAAATATAAATTAATTAATTAATCTCTATTAATTAATTTCTCATCAATTAAATTCATATTTAAACACTTTAAATATAAATTTAATTTATACTACACATCCAATAATCTAGATTTGGTTTCAAGTCATGCTAGGGACTTTGCAATTTTATTGCAAACCAAATCTATTTAATTAATCAATTAAACTCTTTAATTAATTAATTAAATCATATTTAAATAGGTGATAACTTGTGTATGTGTGTGACTTACTAGGCTCATCACTAATTGGCAATGAGACATGATATCAACTCTTAATATCATCAGAACTCTTTCTTACCATAAATGATTTCTCTAAATCATTTTATGAACCTCATAGACCATGGTTAACACCTAGCATAGCATGCCATGGCCACCCAATTAGTAATAAGATTTACCTTAAATGAACCTATAATCATATGTTACCATGCACTAGAATCTCTCTTACAAAATCCCAACTCAAGCCGGAGTCATGGTTTATGTCAAACTCCATTTGCTATGAATATTATGTTCTCTTTTAATTCCAGTTCTTGATTAAAAGATTTTTCTCATCGAAACTCTTTTACGAATAAATCTATCTGTCTGCCAGAACTTGAAACATCAAGAACAAATAAATGAACATAGGATTTTATCTCTATTTACTTAGAGGAACAGATTCCATCTTGATCAACACCTACCTCCATATATAACTAGTAGGAGCCAACACATGCCCATATACCCATACATAGTACAAGTATGAAAGCAGAATCAAACTCAAACTACCTATATACAATATAACAGTGCTATCTCGTGTCTAAAGATTATATGCATCGATATGATTTATGACAAAACATTGACAAGAGTAAACTCCATGTGCTTGTCATAAGCGCCACTGTTCGGCCTACTTATCATTTATAAGTGCCTATCATGTTTGTTATATGGCATGAGACTCACCATTCCATCTTATTTATATCTCATATAAATAACTTGGGAACAAACATGAATACAATCTTTCTGGATAAGTCATGTCCTTATTATGAAGTATCCTCGATTGTGAACCTATTTATGATACTTTGTGCTAGAAATATTGTCACTCATATTCTTAACAACTTAAGAATAATATTTCTAACAAAATATCAATGGACCTTTTCTATTACACATAAATATATTATGTAAACGGAAAAGTGGAAATGCCTTTTATTAATAAAATATGTACAAGATACATACTAAATGATATGCTCTAGGGCATACTACTAACAATCTCCCACTAGCACTAGAGCCATTCATTACAATACCTAAGACCCATCTTCTCAAGATGTCGTCTAAGCGAGCTTGTGACAAAGGCTTAGTGCATGGATCAGCTGAATTTTTTCAGCTGATGTTATTTTTCTGCATGGCTATATCGCCTTTGCCCAACTATATGTCTGATAATGTGTTAGTGCCTTTCTATGTGTTTGGATTTTGGGTGAGACCTTAGTTCCTTAGCCTGTATGACTGTTCCATTATTGTCACAGTGTAATGGAACTGCTGACTCAATGGAAGGAACTCCGTAAGTTCATCACGAACTTCTTTATCCAAGCCTTCTTTTGCAAGATCTCGATGCAGAATATACTCACCTCGATGAGTGGAATCTGCAATCGTGCTCGCTTGGAACTCTTCCAACCGATCGCACCTCCATTACAAATGAACACATATCCAGAGGTAGACTTTCTATCATCGATATCTGATTGGAAATCAGAATCAGTATAACCATCCAATTGCAAGTCTCCACCTCCATAAATCAAGAATAAATCCTTATTTCTTCTTAAGTACTTAAGAATATTCTTGTGACTATCCAAATGTTCCAAACCGGATTGGATTGATACCTGCTAGTCAAACTAACAGCATATGCGATATCCGGCCTAGTACACAACATTGCATACATTAAACTTCCAATAGCCGAAGCATATGGAATCCTGGCCATCTTATCTCTTTCTTCAGATGTCTTTGGAGACATCTCTTTAGAAAGGTGGATACCATGTCTCACTGGTAACAATCCTCTCTTGGAATCAAGCATGTTAAACCTCTTTAACACCTTTTCCAAGTATAGACTTTGGGATAAACCAATTATTCTTTTCGCTCTATCTCTATAGATGCGAATCCCAAGAATATAGGTTGCCTCCCATAAGTCTTTCATGGAGAATGTATTTGACAACCATACCTTTATAGTCGTCAACATACCTGTATCATTACCCATCAACGAGATGTCATCCACATATAAGACAAGGAAAATGATAGCACTCACTAACCGTCTTATATACACATGGCTCATCCTCATTTTTGATAAAACTAAAGGATTTAATGGCTTCATCAAAACGGATGTTCCAACTCCTCGAAGCTTGTTTCAACCCATAAATGGATCGCTTTAGCTTGCATACCTTGGAACCATCTTGGGATTCAAATCCCCTAGGTTGTTCCATGAAAATGTTTTCTTCAATGTATCCATTAAGAAAAGCTGTTTTGACATCCATCTGCCAAATCTCATAATCATAGTATGCAGCTATTACTAATAAAATCCTAATTGATTTAAGCATGGCAACAGGCGAGAAAGTCTCCTCATAGTCTATTCCTTGCCTTTGGCGAAACCCTTTCGCTACTAGCCTTGCCTTATAGGTCTCTACCTTTCCATCAGAACCAATTTTCTTCTTGAAAACCCATTTGTTACCTATAGGTACAATACCTTTAGGTGGGTCAACAAGATCCCAAACTTGATTCTTATACATGGAATCAATCTCGGATTTCATAGCATCAATCCATTTTGAAGAGTCTATATCTGATATAGCTTCTTCATAGGTAAGTGGATCATCTCCATGATCTACTTCTTCATGAGTAGACAACTCTTATTCTTCTTCATGAAGAAAACCATATCTCATTGGTGGGTGAGATACCCTGGTTGTTCTACGAGGAACAAATTGTAGATGTTTCATCAATGGGTATAGGTTGACTAGATGGATCTATATCCATCTGATCAGTTGGTTGGTCAGAATTCTCCAATTCTAACTCTATTTGCCTTCCTTTGCCTCCTTCTTGAACAAACTGTTGTTCAAGAAATGTGGCATATCTACTTATCACAACCTTTTGTGAAGTAGGCAAATAAAAATAATATCCAAAACTATCTTTTGGATATCGTATAATTCGACCTTTTTTTGATCTGGTCTCCAATTTATCAGTGTTCAGCTTTTTGATATAATTTGTCGACAACCCCAAATCTTAACATGCTTAAGACTTGGTTTTCTTCCATGCCATATCTCATAAGGTGTGGAAGAAACTGATTTTGATGGAATCCTATTCAGAATATACAAAGCTGATTCTAATGCAAATCCCCAAAAGGAGATTGGCATATCAAGATAGCTCATCATACTACGCGTACCATATCCAATAGGGTACGATTTCTCCTTCAGATACACCATTCATTTGTATGGCGTTCTGGAGGAGTCGGTGAGAAACAATGCCATGCTCTCTCAAGTATTCATCAAATTCGAGACTCAAATATTCACCTCCACGATCTGATCGAAGAGCTTTAATATTTTTTCCTGTTTGATTTACTACTTCAGATTTAAATTCCTTAAACTTTTCAAAGGATTCATGTTTGTATTTCATCAAATACAAATACCCAAACCTTGATTTATCATCAGTAAAGGTAATAAAATAATGAAAGCCCCCTCTAGCCATTTCTTTAAATGGACCACATACATCACTATGTATTAGCTCCAAAATATTTTCAGCTCTTAGCCCTTGTCCAACAAAGGGTGATCTAGTCATTTTGCCCTGAAGGCAAGATTCACAAGTTGGAGTAGGCTCAAAGCCCAATGAGGATAGAATCCCCATTTTCTCCAATTTTGCAATCCTATCTTCTGCAACATGACCTAACCTTAAGTGCCAAGTATATTTTGAACTTGAGTTGGTTTTCACCATGGCATTGCTTTCATTTAGATTGCTACACTGCGGCGGTGGAAACACTTTCTTACTGGCAATGGAAACACTTTCCTGTTGGCAGTGGAAACACTTTCCTTTGCCTCCATCAGCTTTAGTCTTACTTTTCTGTTTAGCTATTTTCTTGGAAGGACCAGGAATCTGAGGTTTCTTTTTCTTATTGCCCTTCTTCTTGTTGGACTTTCCAGCAGAAGAAGATGCAACCAAAGCTACCTCTTTTCCTTTATTGCCTGGCATATTCTTTTGGGCAATAACCAGCATGTTGAGTAATTCAGCTAAGGTGCATTCCTGTTTAGTCATATGGAAATTTGTCACAAAATTCCCAAAAGACTCAGGAAGGGACTGAAGGATCAAATCCGTTTGTAGTTGGAAATCCATGTTGAAGTCAAGATGTTCCAACTGCTCAATCAGCCGAATCATCTTGTGGACATGATCCCCAACATTCTGTCCCTCAGACATCCTCATACGGAATAACTGTTTAGATATCTCATACCTAGCATTCCTGCTGTGCTCACCAAACAACTCTTGTAGGTGAAGGAGGATCTCACTCGCACTCTGCATGTTCTCATGTTGCTTCTGTAACTCATTACTCATAGAAGCAAGCATGTAACACTTAGCTCTCATATCATGCTCCTTCCACTTGTCCAAAGTTTCATGTTCCTCTTGTGTGGCCTCTGGAGGTAAGGGACCAGAACATTTGAATCTAGAACATATCCTATATGTTCAAGGTTCAGACAAGTTTCAAATTTCTTAGCCAATCGCATGATTAGGTCTGTCAACTGTTGTGATCAAGTATGCTTGCAAGGATATTGGATGGTGGTGGTTGTTTTGTGCTCATTTTTATCGTAAAATTAATCTGCAGAAAATAACCAGATTAATTAGTAAATGTATCATGTAATTAACCAAAATGATTATGGTCTTTTAATCAGATTGGTCCTCCCACTAACTTAGCGAATCCTACACTTCCAAAGTAGAAAACGGAAATCCTAGTTGGATGGATTTCTAGTGGGTGATTGAATTCTTATAATTCTATTGATCATCCTCGTGTACATCCATTATTGGAATTACAATAAACTATAAGTGAGCAACTCCTTGCCCATCACATCTCATGTGAGGTTCAATCCTTTTACTAGCCCCTAATGCTCAAAATCTCGGTACATCCAATATTGACTTATCTTGCATTAGTTAAGTTGATCCCATTGAGCGATAATTATGCAAATAATTTTAATGTCCTCAGTACCTCCAATATTGGCCACCAAACCATTTACATATTTACAACATCTCATGCTTAACAATTATTCTTAAGAAAATCTCTTAAATTAATTGCATCTCATGCAACTATTTAAAATTTCTTAAAATAATTGCCCCAATGGAGGGCTTATGTTATAATTACTTTAATTATAGCATTTCCAACTTAATCATTTGTTTGGAAGATTTTATAGCCATCCTAATTACTATTAAGGTCTCACTTTGCACATTATCCATTTAGCATGCATATATCATATAATTGCATACATTCCCATACATCTCATGCATTCATGGATAAGCAGTAAATATGGTATGATCATGGACTTTCTAAAGGGATTCAATTACGAGCCACCAAGAATTGAATCGGGGCATTCCTAGGTGCATTTCATTCATTCATTTTACAAGAGTTGCTGAAGGAGTACATAATCAACACTTGATATTGAATTCCTCCCACTGGTCCCACCAATGCTCTTGACCTCCTTGAACTTCTTGCAATCCAATATTACATAGTAATCCTTGGCATACCAAGGCGAATTTACAAGAACTTATATAAATGAAATTACTACGCAATTTATTACAAACTTAATAATATATGCCCAAAATAAATTAAAATAAATTAATTTACAATCCCAAAGAAACATAAAAGAAATAAATCCAATCACATTGGTCTTTTATAGTCCATGATCATCCATCATGCATATCACTATTTAACAATTAAATAAAACATACATACTTATATTAAATTGAATATCTCATATTCAACTTAAAAATCAGATTTGAATATGATTCAAATAAATTTAAAAATTCAGATTTGAATCTCATTCAAACAAATTTAAAAATTCAGATTTGAATCACATTCAAACAACTTCAAAAATTCAGATTTGAATCACATTCAAATATTTTTAAAAATCAGATTTGAATCACATTCAAATATTTTTAAAAAATCAGATCTGAATTTTATTGAATCAATTTTAAAAATCAGATTTAAATATGATTCAAACAACTTTAAAAATTCAGATTTGAATCTCATTCAAACAACTTTTAAAATTCAGATTTGAATCACATTCAAACATTTTTAAAATTCTGATTTGAATCATAATTTAATTGTGTGATTAAAACAACTAATTAAACACTTTAATTAGACAAAGAATAGGCCTTAGATCATACAACAATTGCAGAATTAAAAGCCAAACCTTGAATCACCAATGGAACCATTGTTGCCGCCACCAATGGTGGCTTCTCCATGTGACGCCACATCTCATGATCCAACCAGCAATGAATCTCTTGATCTCATGATCAAACACACAATTAAATTATATAATCAACAATCTAAATGGCAAATATAGTGGCTCGATACCAATTGAAGGAAGGAAGCATGAAAAACACAAGATTATACCATTGAATTCAAAAATTTTCACCTAGGGTCACAAGCACCATGCAAGATTTATTTTTATCTATTTGATTTCAATGATAAACAACATATTAAAACTCTTTTAATATGTTTTTGGATCTGTATTTGCCATTTAAGATTTTAAAATTAATCTGATTAATTTTAGAACCCTAGATTAAATCAAGAACGATTACACTAACCTCTTGATGTGCTGCAGCGTGTCTGCGCCTTTGAGATTCGTCTTCAGGACACCAGATGTTGTCCCTCTAGCTTGTCCACACCAAGAACACCTATGGCAGCCCTTGAACAGCTTCTAAAGCCTTTTCTATTAATTAGAAATTCAAGTTCTGCCTTTTAAGAGATTAGAGATGCAAACAGGACACTAGAAACAATTTCTAGTGTTCTTAATTCAAGAGATTGATGGCTAATCTCTTTGAATTGATGAGAGATGAAGAGAAATAGCTGGAGAGGCTCAAAGTGGCGTGACAATTGAGAGGAGAGACTGCTGGTTGTGTTTTCTTTTCATAACCCCACTTAAATAGCTAGGTTAACACATTAAACCCTAGCCACATGTCACCTTTTGATTAGCTCTAGGTTTAAGTGACCCAATCACATTGTGCCAAGTGTCAAACCTATATTTAATCTTGATTTTAATCATCTTACATGATTAAAATTATTTTGCAAGCTTATGTGTTATGCCATGTGTCACCATCTCATGGTGCCACGTGTCACACTGCAAAATGACCAAAATGCCGCTGTGTCTTAATTTTGAGTTCTTAACCCAAAATAATTATTTTCTTCTTCTAATTAATTTATATCAAATATAAATTAATTAATTAATCTCTATTAATTAATTTCTCATCAATTAAATTCATATTTAAACACTTTAAATATAAATTTAATTTATACTACACATCCAATAATCTAGATTTGGTTTCAAGTCATGCTAGGGACTTTGCAATTTTATTGCAAACCAAATCTATTTAATTAATCAATTAAACTCTTTAATTAATTAATTAAATCATATTTAAATAGGTGATAACTTGTGTATGTGTGTGACTTACTAGGCTCATCACTAATTGGCAATGAGACATGATCTCAACTCTTAATATCATCAGAACTCTTTCTTACCATAAATGATTTCTCTAAATCATTTTATGAACCTCATAGACCATGGTTAACACCTAGCATAGCATGCCATGGCCACCCAATTAGTAATAAGATTTACCTTAAATGAACCTATAATCATATGTTACCATGCACTAGAATCTCTCTGTTACAAAATCCCAACTCAATCTGGAGTCATGGTTTATGTCAAACTCCATTTGCTATGAATATTATGTTCTCTTTTAATTCCAGTTCTTGATTAAAAGATTTTTCTCATCAGAAACTCTTTTCTGAATAAATCTATCTGTCCTGGCCAGGAACTTGAAACATCAAGATCAATTAAATGAACATAGGATTTTATCTCTATTTACTTAGAGGAACAGATTCCATCTTGATCAACACCTACCTCCATATATAACTAGTAGGAGCCAACACATGCCCATATACCCATACATAGTACAAGTATGAAAGCAGTATCAAACTCAAACTACCTATATACAAGATAAGCATGCTATCTCAGGTCTAAAGATTATATGCACTGATATGATTTATGACAAAACATTGACAAGAGTAAACTCCATGTGCTTGTCATAAGCGTCACTGGTTCGGCCTACTTATCATTTATAAGTGCCTATCATGTTTGTTATATGGCATGAGACTCACCATTCCATCTTATTTATATCTCATATAAATAACTTGGGAATAAACATGAATACAATCTTTCTGGATAAGCCATGTCCTTATTATGAAGTATCCTCGATTGTGAACCTATTTATGATACTTTGTGCTAGAAATATTGTCACTCATATTCTTAACAACTTAAGAATAATATTTCTAACAAAATATCAATGGACCTTTTCTATTACACATAAATATATTATGTAAACGGAAAAGTGGAAATGCCTTTTATTAATAAAATATGTACAAGATACATACTAAATGATATGCTCTAGGGCATACTACTAACAACTCCTCGGTGTTGTGGTGCCTCCAAAGCACTTTCACCAGTGGAATCTGCTTATTTCTTAACTCTTTCATTTCCCGAGCCAGGATCTGTATGGGTTCTTCTTCATATGTCAAGTTCGGTTTTACTTCAATTTCTTTCATGGAAATGACATGTGAAGGATCTGAGCGGTATCTTCTTAGCATAGATATGTCAAACACATTGTGGATCTTATCCAACTCTGGTTGTAAAGCTAGCCTGCAGGCCACTGGACACACACGTTCAATGAATTCATATGGGCCAATGAACCTAGGGCTTAACTTACCTTTTCTTCCAAACCTTAGTTCCTTCTTCCATGGTGACACCTTGAGGAACACTTTGTCGCCAACTGCATATTCTATTTCTTTTCTCTTCAGGTCGGCATAAGATTTTTGTCTGTCTGAGGCAACCTTCAGATTGGCTTTGATTAGTTTTACTTTCTCCTCAGTCTGTTTCACCAGATCTGGTCCTACCAGTTTATCTTTTCCTAATTCAGTCCAACACACTGGGGTTTTACATTTCCTCCCTTATAGTGCTTCATACGGGGCCATTTAGATGCTAGCTTGGTAGCTATTGTTGTATGCAAATTCTATCAGTGGGAGGTATCTATGCCAACATCTCTCAAACTCAATGACACAACTCCTCAGCATATCCTCAAGGACCTATCATATATTTCATGTTATTATTATCATTTCAGTTCAATATTTGTATTAATTCAATTGGCTTCAATGTTTACCTGGATTACTCTTTCTGATCGCCCATCTGTCTGAGGATGGAAAGCTGTGCTGAAGTGGAGTTGTGTACCTAAGGATTCATGCAACTTCTTCCAAAATCTCGATGTAAACCTTGGGTCTCGATCAGATATGATGGAAAGTGAAATTCCATGCAGTCTAACTATCTCACTAATATACAATTCTGCTAACTTCTCCAGTGAGTAGTCAGTCCTAACTGGTAGAAAGTGTGCTGACTTCGTCAATCTATCTACTATCACCCATACTGCATCATGCTTCTTTTGGATGAGAGGTAGATGTAACACCCCTATGTTCGGTAGTGCGTTCTACTGTTCCAATGACCAGTGTTGTCCGGACAGCTAGAATGCCTAGAACAACACTTGGATAAGAGTAAGGAGACATAAAATAATGAAATACAAGAAAAGAAAACACAATAAAAACAAAGGAAAAATAATAGTAAAGAAATGCAACCAAGTTAAGCGAGCCGAGAATCCTAGCGATGGGTGACCGCACCGGGAAGTCACGGCGTGGACCGTTGACTAGCCCTAGACCGCGGGGAACCTTAGAAAATATTTTTAGGACATAAATAGGCCCCTATTGAGGTATAAATACCATAAGAAATATTAAATAAAAATTAAATAATTAGTACAAAGAAAAGTGAGAAATCGAAAAATGGACAAAACCCGGTGTTACCGAAAAATCGGGAATGCAACCCGAACAGGGGCATTGTGGTCATTTGACATCTCGAATTGTCTTTTGGCCTAAATGTCCATTAAAAATGAATAATATTATACTTGGAAAATATAATGAAAAATTAATTTAGGGGTACCTAATGTAAATAGTAAAAATGGAGGGTAAATTGACTAATTATCATATTTAAACATAAAATATAATTAATTTTGTGTAAGTAGACCACTAAGGATTATAATATGTAATTAGTGGGCAGATTACTCCACTCAACATCTTCATCTTCCTCAATTCACTCACCATTGCCGAAAATCCAAAAGCTTTCAATCCTCCCATGGCCACCCAAATGCATGGCCCTTTACACCCATTTTCAAGCTATATTTTCTTTACTTGTCTTCATTAAAAGTGTTCTATACATCATAGGCAGTAGATAGGCAGCAAGAAATGAAAGTTTTTGTGGAGTTTTGAAGAATTTCCAAAGTGGTAAGTTTGTATTTTTTATTGTTGCTTTGTTAAAGTTTGTAAGAATGTTATGGGTGTTTGATTTATGGAGAAATTTTTGAGGTTTGATGTTGAATGGGGAATGTGTACTTTTGGCAGCCATGGAAACACCTTGAAGGCAGTTTATTTTTTCTTGTTAATGGTGAATTAAATGATTGATTAAATGTATATTGTGTAGAAAATTGTTTGGGTGATGTATACTTAGTGTATGTAAATGTGAATTGAAATTTGAAGCTTGGAAATGAATGGAATGTAAAGGTACCATTGTGGCAGTTTGTTAACTCTTAATGAATGCTGGAATTCGTGCTTGGTTTATGGAATAATGATGCTAAAATGTGTTGGTTGTTATGGCAGTTTGAGTGCATGTATGATGGTGTGAAGTTGGATATGTAAATGAGCATGAATTGGTGATTGAATTATTGTAAATTGAGTTGGACAAATTCTGTACTTGTTGGTGCACATTGAATGTAATTGTAAGCTGCCAAAATGACCTATAATATGTTGTAAATTATGTTTAGGTTGTGGTACAACCAGAATTGGTTTGAATGTTGAGTTTGGTGAGTGTTAAAAGTGATCCTTGATGTGTATGCAAGAATTGCAATAAGGCAGTTTGAGTTTTAGGCTTATAACTTTAAGTGTGTGGCTCCAATTGGTATGAGACCAATTGAAGGTGAAACTAGGCACAAAATGTGCCAACTTTCATGAAGGAAGCTTACCAAAATTCTGCTTACAAGATAGCTTGAAAAATGACCAAATCCGGATTAAGTGCAGAAAAGGCCTGAAAATTGAGCATTTGGGCAGCAGTTAGTGTTTAGGCCATAACTCACTCAAAACAGGTCCAATAGACCTGAAATTTTGACCATGAATAGATAAGACCCATATCTACAAGTCTTATGAAGACACCAAAGCCCAGAAATGACCATAAGCAAGTGAAACAGCTTGCACAAATTTGGGTCCAAAAACTGGCCGAACCTAAAATGACCTAAAATGACCTAAAGTGACCAATTTTAGTGCAATTTGACCAGCAATAGTAAAATGACCATAACTTGGTCTACATAACTCAGAATGACCTGATATTTTGCCCCGCGTTCCATAAGACATAGATCTACAAGTTTGTAGTTTTGACCAAAACTCGAAAACTGAGGGAACTAGGTCGTCCGGCTAGGTCAAACTAGTATCCCGGAACCCAGCAAATTGCAAGAAAATGCAGTATACACGGAAATAAACTTGGTAACATTTACCAATCCTAAAATACTATCGAATGTGACATATTAATAAAATTAAAACCTAATTTACCTAGAATGCATCGAGGGTCAATATATTAGGTTGATTAAGCAAATAATAGCATTCAGTGAATTACTTATAAAGCATTATCGTTAGAGACAGTTTAATTAAGTACTGAAACACTTCAAATTGTGTTTCTCAGTTAGCAAAGACTCAGGAAAAGGGAAGAAAACACTGAGTCAAGACCAGGAGATAGTTATCAGAGGTTTGTGCACAACAACTATTTCTTTTGAATTTCTCAATTGAAATGAATTATGACTATTTGTACATTATTGTTTTTAATTGTGGAAATGTGTTTGAATGGATATTTATCGCTTGAAAAGTACTGTAAATGTTTTGAAATTATGAGAAATTGTTTGAATGATATTGATGGATACTTATTGATTGAAAAGCATTGGAAATGGTTTGAAACCACTGCTATCATGTATATTGATTGTATTCCTCGCTAGCTTGTCTAGTGGGACGAATTGAATTCCCTCTCTGGCTGAAGTGATGAGGTGTGTGCCTGTTGAGGACGAATCGAATGAGTACTTATATTTTTGCTAGCTAGCTATGTTATTCCTCATTAGTCATCGACTTTTAGGACGAATTGAACTTTGGAACATGATTAAGCTGTGTGTGATTTATTGATTTGTATTATGAGATTGTGAAATGGAGTTAAATCCTTATTGATATTCACTGTCTTTTGAAGTTGACTATGTTTTGATCTCTGAGATTTATTGTGATATTGTGTTAAATTCCTTCTGACATTCATTGTCTTGAATTTAACTATGATTTTACGTATCCATCATTTAAATGATTTATGAATTGTGATTTAAAGTTGTATTTGGTTAATGTTATGCACCACTGAGACATTATCTCAGCGATAGCTTTTCATTGCTATCGCAGTAGATGACAGACAGACGTGAGAGTAGGTCGCTAGTACATCCAGCGAGAGATTATCGGGTATAATGAGTATACCACATTTTGCATTTTGTACTGTAATGTATGACCACTGTATGTACATATTGTTCTTGGTTTTGAGCAGTTGTAAATTAAAATTGTACATTGAAGTTGTAAAGTAAATTATAAGTTATTTTGACTTGTAAAATTTATATTATATTTCTTTTATCTCATCCTTTGAAAATACTGAAAATTTGTTGTGGATTTGAGTTGAAAAACATATTGTGTTGAATTGTGCTGGAGTTTGAGATTGAGAAAAATATTGAAGTGCTTTTTACAGGTTTTCTGAAGAACTGTTTTATTCAAAATACAGATGGCACTCTGCCAAAATTTTTACAGAAATTACTAATAGTCCAAATGAGTTAGCTGTTTCACTTCAGTTCACAAAGGTTTTTAACACCTGTAAATAGTGCTCACCACTGTAAAAGAAGTAAGAAAAGTTTTTCTAAAATCCCTTATAGTGTATTTAATGGGTTATCAGTAGACAGAGTTGGTAATTCATTAGGTATACTATGGGATCATGTTATGCCTTACAGAGGGGTAACGTGTGACATGTTTTAGTGGTATCAAAGCAAAGTTTTTAAATTCTATTTTCACATGTTGCTTGAATATTCTTTCTTCATAGTACAACTGCTCCATATCATTGTTTGATACATACAGTACATTACATTATAAATATGCACTAATGGGAGGAAATCTCCTTGTGTTATTTGTTTAGGAGATCTAAACTCCTCGCATTGACTATGGAAGAGGGTGATCGTTCAGTCGATCAATCTATTGAGGCTGAGGTGCAAGGGGATGCCCCAGGCCTACATAATGTCAGTGGTTCAGCAACACCAGCCCCTGCAGTACCGCAGTTTCCTGCTCAGTTCGCTTAGCAGATGGCTGCAGTGATCCAACAAATGGCTGGTAATGTGCCTACTCAAGTCCCAATACAGACACCAGTGGTACAACCACAGTCTCCTACTAGACAGTATGACAAATTGATGAAATATGGGGCTATAGAGTTCAAGGGGACAGTAGATCCTCTAGAGGCTAAACAGTGGTTAGAGAGGATGGATAGGGTATTCAAGAAACTGCATTGCATGGAGGAACTCAGATTTGAATACTCAGTATCTTTACTACAGGGGGATGCTTATGACTGGTGGAAAACCATTCCCCACAGTCTGGTAGAACCTGCAGTGTTAACATGGAATGACTTTATCAGGGAATTCAGACAAAAGTATGTCCCTGATGCTTATGTAGACCAGAAGCTACAACAGTTCCTAAGTCTGAAACAGGGGGGTAGATCAGTGGCTGAGTACGAAAGAGAATTTTCCCGCTTGAGCCATTATGCAGTAAGTTTACTTGCTACCAGCAAGGAGAGATGCAAAAGGTTTGAAATTGGCTTGAAGCCCAGTATCAGATTACAAGGAGTCGGATTCAAACACACTAACTTCTCTAAACTTGTTTCTCAAGCCCTAGAGTTAGAAAGAATTGAGTTTGAAGCTGCTTCTGAGAAAAAGAAATCAGAGAAGACAGAGAAAGAGGGAAAATCAGTAGAACAGAGTTCCAGTGGTCCTACTGGAAAGAGGAAAAACCATGGGGGACACAGCAGAGGTGGCAAGAAGTCTGGTAGGGGAAGATATTCAGGACAGAAGCCTCCCCTATCAAGTCAGCAGAGTACCAGAGGTTCCTACCCTCCCCTCTAATGTGAAACATGTGGAAGAAATCATGGTGGGATATGCTACAAGGCTATTGGAGCCTGTTATAACTGTGGAGGCACAGGTCACTTTGCCAAGGACTGCACCAGTAGTCGCAGAGTTGGACCACCTCCTACTACTGCAGAAGAGTCAGTTCAGAGCCCTATCACCAGAAGTTCACAACCACCCAGCAGAGGTAGAGGCAGGGGTAGAGGTAGCCCGGCAGGCAGGCAAGGCACAGTGAAACATTCAGAGCAAGACAGTGTTCTGGTCAGAGTCTATGCAATGAGACAGAGGGAGGAGGCCGAGACATCTGATGTTGTGGCTGGTACCTTCTCAACTTTTAACCAAGATGTGTTTGTGTTATTTGATCCGGGTTCTACCCATTCTTATGTGAGTGCTAGCATCATTGATTGCATTGCTGTTCCATGTACACAAATGGACTTTGAGGTGCTAGTAATAAGTCCGCTAGGACAGGAGATCAGGGTTAATAGAATATATAGAGATTGCCCTTTGGTGATCCAAGGACACACTTTTCTGTCTAATTTCATTAAAACACCCTTTAGAGATTATGATATCATCTTGGGCATGGATTGGTTAGCTAGGCACCATGCCATGATTGACTGTAGGCTGAAGATAGTCACTTTTGGTCTCCCTCAGTACAGTGATGTGGTAATACATGGGGAGAGGCAATTATTGCCATCAAACATCATTTCGGCTGCACTAGCCAGAAAAATGATCAGAAAGGGGTGTGAAGCCTACTTGGCACATGTGGTAGACACCCAAGTGGGGAGTCCAGTATTGAAGGACATCCCTATAGTACATGACTTTCCAGATGTGTTTCTTGATGAATTGCTAGGATTACCTCTGGAAAGAGAAGTGCAGTTTGAAATTAATGTTATGCCTGGTGTGGATCCAATCTCTATAACGCCATACAGAATGACACCAGCAGAGTTGAAGGAGTTGAAGATACAATTGCAAGAATTACTTGAAAAGGCCTTCATCCGCCCTAGTGTCACCTTGGAGAGCACCAGTGTTGTTTATTAAGAAGAAGGATGGTACTCTCCGCTTATGTATAGATTTCCGACAGTCGAATAAGGTGACAATAAAGAACAGATATCCATTACCTCGCATTGATGATCTGTTTGATCAGTTGAAGGGTGCAGCTGTATTCTCCAAAATTGATTTGTGATCTGGTTATTATCAGTTGAAGGTGCAAGAGCAGAGTATTCCAAAAACTGCTTTCAGAACTCGGTATGGCCACTATGAGTTTCTAGTAATGCCATTCGGGTTAACAAATGCTCCAGCTGCTTTTATGGATCTGATGAACACTATCTTCAGACCATATCTCGACCAATTTTGTGGTGGTGTTTATTGATGACATTTTGATATATTCGAGGAATGTAGAGGAGCATGACAGACATCTGTGGATTGTACTGCAGACTTTAAGGGAGAAATAGCTATACGCCAAATTGTCGAAGTGTGAATTTTGGCTGAAAGAAATCTCCTTTTTGGGACATGTTGTGTCAGCTAAAGGGATCAAGGTAGATTCCAGCAAGGTAGAAGCTATCCTTAATTGGAAGCCGCCCAGGAACATCATGGAAATTCGCAGTTTTTTGGGTTTAGCTGGATATTACCGTCGGTTTGTGAAGGGGTTTTTGATGTTATCTTCTCCACTGACCAAGCTGCTTCGGAAAGATGTAAAATTTCAGTGGACAGATAAATGTCAGCAAAGTTTTGATGAGTTGAAGAGGTGTTTGACTGAAGCTCCAGTCCTCACTTTACCTACTCCGGGTAAAGAATACACAGTTTATAGTGATGCTTCTCACAATGGGTTAGGCTGTGTACTGATGCAAGATCGGAATGTTATTGCATATGCATCACGCCAGCTGAAACCGCATGAGAGGAACTACCCAACACATGATCTGGAGCTAGCAGCTATTGTTTTTGCTCTGAAGATCTGGAGACACTATTTGTATGGGGATAAATGCTACATTTACACAGATCACAAGAGCTTGAAGTATTTGGGCAGCCAGAAGGAATTGAATTTGAGGCAGAGGAGATGGTTAGAACTCATTAAAGATTACGATTGCTTAATAGACTATCAGCCAGGGAAAACAAATGTAGTGGCTGACGCCTTAAGTCGTAAGACTATGGCAAGTCTCAGAGTTTCTCCTTTGTCCATGGTATATGAATTGAAAGCACAGCATGCCAGTTTAGAGATTGATGATGAGGGACAGACAGTAGTTACATGGCATGTACAGCCAGTGTTGATTGATCAGATCAGAATGGCTGCTCAGAATGATGTTAAATATCAGAAGCTACTGAAAAAAGTCCAGCAGGGCAAGAAACCTAAATTTTCTGTGAGAGATGATGGTTTATTGCTACATCAGGGCAGAATGTGCATTCCTAGTGATGTGGAATTGAGACAGATCATTATGAAGGAAGCACATGAGTCTCCTTTTGCTATGCACCCTGGTGGAACTAAAATGTATAGAGGGCTGAAAGAGCATTACTGGTGGATGGGTATGAAGAGAGATATAGCTGAGTTTGTTTCCAAATGCCTAACTTGTCAGCAAGTGAAGGCAGAACATCAAGTTCCAACTGGTTTGTTACATCCTTTGTCAGTACCAGAGTGGAAATGGGAACGAATAACTACGGATTTTGTTATAGGACTTCCAAGGACACAGAGTAGTCATGATGCAGTATGGGTTATAGTTGACAGATTGACCACGTCTGCTAACTTTTTGCCAGTTCGAATGGATTATAGCCTAGAAAGATTGGCTAGATTGTACATATATGAGATTGTAAAACTGCATGGAGTGCCAGTATCAATTGTGTCTGACAGAGATCCTAGGTTCACTTCTAGATTCTGGGGTAGTCTTCAGAGAGCCCTAGGAACTAGATTGAACTTCAGTACATCATTCCACCCACAAACAGATGGCCAGTCTGAAAGGGTTATTTAGATATTGGAGGATATGCTACGGGCTTGTGTGATTGAGTTTGAAGGTAGTTGGGATACACACTTGCCTTTGATTGAGTTTGCTTATAACAACAGCTACCAATCAAGTATTGGGATGCCTCCATATGAAGCTTTGTAGGGCAGAAAGTGCAGAACTCCCTTATGTTGGGATGAAGTAGGTGAAAGGAAGATGATTGGGCCAGAAATTGTTCAGCAGACAGAGGAAAAGATCAGATTGATCAGAGATAGACTCAAGGCTGCATCAGACTGTCAGAAGTCCTATGTTGATCTGAAGAGAAGAGATATTGAATATGCAGTGGGTGATAAGGTATTCCTCAAAGTTTCTCCTTGGAAGAGGATTATGAGATTTGGCAGAAAGGGGAAACTGAGTCCTTGTTTCATTGGACCATATGAGGTTCTGGAAAGAGTGGGTCCTTTGGCATATCGGTTGGCATTACCTCCAGAGCTAGCAAGGATACACAGTGTCTTACATGTGTCCATGTTAAGGAGGTACAGATTTGGCCCATCTCATGTACTATCAGTTAAAGAGATTGAGGTAAATCCAGACCTCTCATATGAGGAAGAACCCATAAAAATTCTGGCATATGAGGTGAAGCAGCTGAGGAATAAACAGATACACCTAGTTAAAGTGCTGTGGAACCATCATTCAGGCCAGGAAGCTACTTGGGAATGTTAAGAGAATATGAGGAGACAACACCCACAGCTGTTCAGAGACTAATGCCAGGTAAAATTTCGAGACGAAATTTATTTTAAGGGGGGAAGAATTGCAACACCCCTATGTTCGGTAGTGCGTTCTACTGTTCCAATGACCAGTGTTGTCCGGATAGCTAGAATGCCTAGAACAACACTTGGATATGAGTGAGGAGACATAAAATAATGAAATACAAGAAAAGAAAACACAAGAAAAACAAAGGAAAAATAATAGTAAAGAAATGTAACAAAGGAAAAATAATAGTAAAGAAATGCCAGCCGAGAATCCTAGCGATGGGTGACCGCAATGGGAAGTCACGGCGTGGACCGTTGACTAGCCCTGGACCGCGGGGAACCTTGGAAAATATTTTTAGGAATTAAATAGACCCCTATTGAGGTATAAATACCATAAGGAATATTAAGTAATAATTAAATAATTAGTACAAAGAAAAGTGATAAATCGAAAAACGGACAAAGCCTGGTGTTACCGAAAAATCGGGAATGCAACCCGAACAGGGGCATTATGGTCATTTGACATCCCGAATTGTCTTTTGACCTAAATTTCCATTAAAAATAAATAATATTATACTTGGAAAATATAATGAAAAATTAATTTAGGGGTACCTAATGTAAATAGTAAAAATGGAGGGTAAATTGACTAATTATCACATTTAAACATAAAATATAATTGATTTTGTGTAAGTGGACCACTAAGGATTATAATATGTAATTAGTGGGCAGATTACTCCACTCAACATCTTCATCTTCCTCAATTCACTCACCATTGCTGAAAATCCAAAAGCTTTCAATCCTCCCATGGCCACCCAAATGCATGGCCCTTTACACCCATTTTCAAGCTATATTTTCTTTACTTGTCTTCATTAAAAGTGTTCTATACATCATGGGTAGTAGATAGGCAGCAAGAAATGAAAGTTTTTGTGGAGTTTTGAAGAATTTCCAAAGTGGTAAGTTTGTATTTTTTATTGTTGCTTTGTTAAAGTTTGTAAGAATGTTATGGGTGTTTGATTTATGGAGAAATTTTTGAGGTTTGATGTTGAATGGGGAATGTGTACTTTTGGCAGCCATGGGAAAACCTTGAAGGCAGTTTATTTTTGCTTGTTAATGGTGAATTAAATGATTGATTAAATGTATATTGTGTAGGAAATTGTTTGGGCGATGTATACTTAGTGTATGTAAATGTGAATTGAAATTTGAAGCTTGGAAATGAATGGAATGTAAAGGTACCATTGTGGCAGTTTGTTAACTCTTGATGAATGCTGGAATTCGTGCTTGGTTTATGGAATAATGATGTTAAAATGTGTTGGTTGTTATGGCAGTTTGAGTGCATGTATGATGGTGTGAAGTTGGATATGTAAATGAGCATGAATTGGTGATTGAATTGTTGTAAATTGAGTTGGACAAATTCTGTACTTGTTGGTGCACATTGAATGTAATTGTAAGCTGCCAAAATGACCTATAATATGTTGTAAATCATGTTTAGGTTGTGGTACAACCAGAATTGGTTTGAATGTTGAGTTTGGTGAGTGTTAAAAGTGATCCTTGATGTGTATGCAAGAATTACAATAAGGCAGTTTGAGTTTTAGGCTTATAACTTTAAGTGTGTGGCTCCAATTAGTATGAGACCAATTGAAGGTGAAACTAGGCACAAAATGTGCCAACTTTCATGAAGGAAGCTTGCCAAAATTCTGCTTACAAGATAGCTTGAAAAATGACCAAATCCGGATTAAGTGTAGAAAAGGCCTGAAAATTGACCATTTGGGCAGCAGTTAGTGTTTAGGCCATAACTCACTCAAAACAGGTCCAATAGACCTGAAATTTTGACCATGAATAGTTAAGACCCATATCTACAAGTCTTATGAAGACACAAAAGCCCATAAATGACCATAAGCAAGTCAAACAGCTTGCACAACTTCAGGTCTAAAAACTGGCCGAACATAAAATGACCTAAAATGACCTAAAGTGATCAATTTTAGTGCAATTTGACCAGCAATAGTAAAATGACCATAACTTGGTCTACATAACTCAGAATGACCTGAAATTTTGCCCCCCGTTCCATAAGACATAGATCTACAAGTTTATACTTTTGACCAAAACCCGAAAACCGAGGGAACTAGGTCGTCCGGCTAGGTCAAACTAGTATCCCGGAACCCAGCAAATTGCAAGAAAATGCAGTATACACGGAAATGAACTTGGTAACATGTACCAACCCTAAAATACTATTGAATGTGACATATTAATAACATTAAAACCTAATTTACCTAGAACGCATCGAGGGTCGATATATTAGGTTGATTAAGCAAATAATAGCATTCAGTGAATTACTTATTAAGCATTATCGTTAGAGATAGTTTAATTAAGTACTGAAACACTCCAAATTGTGTTTCTTAGTTAGCAAAGACTCAGGAAAAGGGAAGAAAATACTGAGTCAAGACCTGGAGACAGTTATCAGAGGTTTGTGCACAACAACTATTTCTTTTGAATTTTTCAATTGAAATGAATTATGACTATTTGTACATTATTGTTTTAAATTGTGGAAATGTGTTTGAATGGATATTTATCGCTTGAAAAGTACTGTAAATGGTTTGAAATTATGAGAAATTGTTTGAATGATATTGATGGATACTTGTTGATTGAAAAGCATTGGAAATGGTTTGAAACCACAGCTATCATGTATATTGATTGTATTCCTCGCTAGCTTGTCTAGTGGGACGAATTGAATTCCCTCTCTGGCTGAAGTGTTGAGGTGTGTGCCTGTTGAGGACGAATCGAATGAGTACTCATATTTTTGCTAGCTAGCTATGTTATTCCTCATTAGTCATCGACTTTTGGGACGAATTGAACTTTGGAACATGATTAAGCTGTGTGTGATTTATTGATTTGTATTATGAGATTGTGAAATGGAGTTAAATCCTTATTGACATTCACTGTCTTTTGAAGTTAACTATGTTTTGATCTCTGAGATTTATTGTGATATTGTGTTAAATTCCTTCTGACATTCATTGTCTTGAATTTAACTATGATTTTACATATCCATCATTCAAATGATTTATGAATTGTGATTTAAAAATGTATTTGGTTAATGTTGTGCACCACTGAGACATTGTCTCAGCGATAGCTTTTCACTGCTGTCGCAGGTAGATAGACGGACAGGGCAGCAGACTAGGCTGCTAGTACATCCAGCGAGAGATTATTGGGTGTAATGAGTATATCACATTTTGCATTTTGTACTGTAATGTATGACCACTGTATGTACATATTGTTCTTGGTTTTGAGCAGTTGTAAATTAAAATTGTACATTGAAGTTGTAAAGTAAATTATGAGTTATTTTGACTTGTAAAATTTGTATTATATTTCTTTTATCTCATCCTTTGAAAATACTGAAAATTTGTTGTGGATTTGAGTTGAAAAACATATTGTGTTGAATGTTGCTGGAGTTTGAGATTGAGGAAAATATTGAAGTGCTTTTTACAGGTTTTCTGAAGAACTGTTTTATTCAAAATACAGATGGCACTCTGCCAAAATTTTTACAGAAATTACTAATAGTCCAAATGAGTTAGCTGTTTCACTTCAGTTCACAAAGGTTTTTAACACCTGTAAATAGTGCTCACCACTGTAAAAGAAGTAAGAAAAGTTTTTCTAAAATCCCTTGTAGTGTATTTAATGGGTTATCAGTAGACGGAGTTGGTAATTCATTAGGTATACTACAGGATCATGTTATGCCTTACAGAGGGGTAGGGTGTGACAGTAGACCACTTACAAAATCCGTGTTGACCCGATCCCATTTTTATTCAGGTATGTGTATAGGCTGTAGCAAACCCAATGGAACTTGATGTTCTGCCTTGACTTCCTGACATGTCAAGTATTTAGTCACATAGTCAGCTATGTCCTTCTTCATACCAGGCCACCAATAATGAAGCTTTAACTCATGATACATTTTTATACTTCCTGGGTGCATAGCATAAACACTGGTATGTGCCTCTTTCATAATACTGGCTTTCAATTCCCTATCATCTGGTACACATACTCTTCCTTGGTAGTACAAACACCCATCTGCTTTCACTTCATAGTCAGTTGCTTTCCCTTCTGAGATTTTACTCACAGTAGTCATTATTTTCTCATCTACCTTTTGCCCATCTAAAATATGTTGTAGCAGGTTTGGCCTCACTTGCAACTCAGCCAACATAGCTCCATCTCAAGCCAAAGATAGGTGGGCATTCAATGATCTCAAAGTTGTGATGGATTTTCTGCTCAAAGCATCAGCAACTACATTTGCCTTCCTAGGATGGTAGTCAATCACACAATCATAGTCCTTCAGGAACTCAATCCATCGCCTCTGTCTGAGGTTGAGCTCCTTCTGGGTTGGAAAATATTTTAGACTTTTGTGGTCTGTGTAAATGTAGCACTTTTTACCATACAAGTAGTGCCTCCATATCTTTAGTGCGAAAATAATTGCTGCAAGTTCTAGATCATGGGTAGGGTAATTATGTTCATGTGGCCTCAGCTGCCTGGAAGCATAGGCGACCACCTTCCCCTCTTGCATCAATACACACCCTAACCCATTATAAGAGGCATCACTGTAGACCACAAAGTCCTTTCCCGACACTGGCTGTGTTAACACTGGTGCCTCTGTTAACATAGCCTTCAATTTCTCAAAACTTGCCTGACACTTGTCATTCTAGTCAAATCTGACATTCTTGTGTAATAACTTGTTCATTGGAGCAGCTATTAAAGAAAATCCCTTCACAAATCTTCTGTAATACTCAGCTCCAAGAAACTTCTGACCTCAGTTGTATTCCTGGGAGGCTTCCATTCCATCACTGCTTCTATTTTCTTAGGATCCCTCTAATCCCATCAGCTGATACTATATGTCCAAGGAATGCAATTTCATTCAACCAAAATTCACACTTGGACAACTTAGCATACAGCTCCTTTTCTCGCAGGGTTTGCAGAACAATCCTCAAATGCTCTTCATGTTCTTCCCTAGTCTTGGAATACACCAAAATATCATCAATAAAGACCACTATGAACCGATCTAGGTATGGATGGAAGATATGGTTCATAAGGTCCATGAATGCTGCTGGTGCATTTGTTAGGCCAAAGGGCATCACTAGAAACTCATAATGCCCATATCGGGTCCTGAATACAGTCTTTGGCACATCTGCATCCTTCACCCTCAACTGATGATACCCTGATTTGAGATCAATTTTGGAAAATACTCCTACTCCCTTCAACTGATCAAATCAATTCTAGGCAACAGATACTTGTTTTTCACTGTCACTTTATTCAACTACCGGCAATCGATGCATAACCTCAAAGTCCCATCCTTCTTCTTTACAAACAGCACTGGAGCTCCCCATGGTGACACACTGAGGCGTATGAACCCCTTATCCAACAACTCCTGTAATTGGATTTTTAGTTCTTTCAATTCTGTGGGTGCCATCTTATAAGAAGCAATAGAGATTGGTGTTGTGCCAGGCAGTATCTCAATAGCAAATTTAACTTCCCTTTCTGATGGTAAGCCAGGCAATTCTTCAGGAAACATATTTGGGAAGTCTCTTACTGTGGGTATATCACACAGATCTGGCTTAGCCTGCCTAGTGTCTACCTTGCCAGGTAGGCTTCACAGCCTTTTCTCATCAGTTTTCTTGTAACTGTGGCTGAGATGACATTGGATAAAAAAATTTGTCCTTTTCCCCACAACTGTGATCTCATTTCCCTCAGGAGTTTTCAAGGAAATTCTCTTCAGTTTACAATCAACCATTGCCTGATGACGTGACAACCAGTCCATTCCCAAAGTCACGTCAAATTTATGGAAAGGTAACTCAATTAGGTCTGCCAAGAATTCATACCCCTAAATCCTTAATGGGCAACCTTTATACACTTTGTTCATCACTACACTGTGGACCAATCGATTAGTGACCAGAATGTCTTGGTCACTCTCCCCTACTAGTATCCCCTTTTCTTCGAGTAGGTTGATGCAGATGTATGAATGAGTGGATCCTGGATCCACTAATGCATGCACAGATGTGTTGTAGAGGGAGAATGTACCCTTGATGATGTCTGGGGCATCTTGCTCCTCCTGAGCTCTTATGGCATAGGCTCTAGCAGGTGCTCTGACCTCTAGCCTCTCTGTTGGCTCAAATACAAGTCTCTGTGATGGTCTCACTATCTTAGATTTACCAGATTTCCTACACCTTTGAGGTGTAGGAACAGGTCTATGTACTTGTGTTGGAGCAGCTATAGCAGTTCTGCGTGGACAGTTCCTTAACTGATGCTTTGTCGACCCACACCTTAGGCAGGCACCTGTCACTCTCCAACATTCCCCCTTATGCCACTTTAGGCAATGCGGACATGCAGAAGATGCTGGGGCTGGTCCCCTGAACCCCGTCCCTAGAGAGCTGCCCACTGATGGTGTGGACTGACCTCTCCTAGGGGTGAACTATGGCCTGGGCCCCTGGGACAACCCTGACCTTGAGGTTGACTTAAACTCTATGCAGGTGGACCTTTGAACTTCTTTCGTGGTGCAAGAGATGAGCTAGATTGACCCGGGCCTCTCTTCTACTATCTCTCTCTTCTAGTCTGCTCACTTATTATGACTTTCTCAACTTTTAATGCTGTTTCCACTAACTTGGTGAAGTCTATGATTCCCAAGACAGTGATCATTATCTTTATGTTGTCATTTAGTCCCTCTTAAAATCTTTTACACCTTTTAGCCTCATTAGGGACTATCTCCCTTTCATAACGGCTCAGTCTGACAAATTCCTTTTCATACTCAGCCACTATTAGCTGTCTCTACCTCAGGTTAATAAATTCTCTTCTATTCTCTTCCAGTTATACACTACCCACATACTTCTTTTTGAATTCTAAGAGGAAGAAGTCCCAAGTTATTAGTTTTGGTTGCACTTCACTTGACACTGTATCCCACCATTGATAGGCATCATCTTGCAGTAGAGATACAACAGCTTTTAGGTTTTGCTCTGGAGTGTAGTGGAGTTGTTTTAAAACCCTTCCTATTCTGTTCAATTAGTTTTCGGCTGCAACAGAATTATCTTCTCTCTTGCCAAAGAAATCCACTGTTCCAAATTTTCTTAGTCTTTCTAGGTGTGATTTTTGCTGTGGAGGTGGTGGTGGCATTACCCCAGTCATTTGTCTAACGAACTCGACCATTTGCTGGAACATGGCCTGTGGAGGCTGAGCAGGCTCCGCTAGAGCTGGTGGAGCAGGTTCTCCCCTACCCCCAGTCTCAGCTGTTGCAGGTGGAGCATGACTCTCCACTTCTTCCTCAACTGCCCTCTGAGATGTAGGGTCCATATCCTAATAAAAATAACAAAGACAAATAGATCTGTATTAGTGTCACCTTGACTCTTACAAATGCAATGCATGGTATGGACTCGATCTAGACCCAGAAATGCCTAAACCGTGCTCTGATACCACAAAATGTGATACCTCTTACCCGTCTACAGTATAGCCGAGTAAGATATGTCACACAGTGTACCAAAACACCATATTTTATTTCAATCATTTTTATTCTTCCTTAATTTATTTTTTTCATAGTTATGAAATACAATTTGTGAAATATAATTCATTTAAGTCATTTATTGAAATTATAAATTTATTTGAGGTTCCGCAAATTTTATAGAAAATCCAGCAGAGTACCGGCTAAAAATGGAGAAAACAGTTCTTTGAAACTTGCGAAAAACACTTCCAATACGTTTTCAATCATTTTCAAACTTCATGATATCAACAAAGTCTCAATAATTCTCAACAATACTTCCATTTCTCATTCATTCATTTCACATGGTAGTCATATACAAGTCATAAATAAATACTCAATTTTTTCATTTATAAACACAAATTTCCACTATTTACATTACTATCAAAATATATTACATAAGTCTCAATTATACATAAGAAAATAAAAGTTAATTACAAAATACCAAAATGAGACCTAGTGTCCTACCAATGCACAGAAGTCTATAAGGTGACATGGACACTATGCAGAATTGTGGATGGCCTCACCCAATCTGTGGTCTACTGGGCTCTCTGTCAGTCTCTCCAGAACCTACTTGTGGTAAAAAGCAACGCGCTAAGCAATAATGCTTAGTGGTGCCAATAATAATATAAAAATAACTAAAAGAAAATAAATATGCATTGAATGTATTGATGTCTTATGCAGATAAATTTTTTGGTAATTATTTGTAATCTTATTTATTTGGTACTTGTTATATTTATTATTTCATTAAATTAATCAATTTTCATTTTTTTAGTTGCCCAAGTAACCTATAATGGATAACTGGACTGGATAAACGGGTAAACTGGCATTGGGTATTAAATACCTTGGGCCATCACACCATCGGTCACATATGCATCTCCCGGTGTGCAACATAACAGCTGATAAGCTGTAATAAAAGTTAGGCACAAGGCCAAGTATCATCATAATATCAGAATGGCTAAAAGCCATAAAATCACAGAATGGCATAATGCCATGTGCAGTATTGCTAACTGAACCGTATTGGCATGCCAACCTATCCAAACCAATCTTACTAGGTGTACTAGGGCATGTTACACTTTTAAATTTTTCCATTATTGAAATTGAAGTTTAATTGTTACTATTCATTTCATTAGTCAACTAAAATGTTGACTTTTGCATAGACAATAGGTACATTGGTTCTAATATTTCAACATACCACATTTTGCATTCTAAAGTTGTGGGTATTGGTTACCAATACCATTTCTAAGCTTAGTGTTAGTTATTCATAATTTTCAGATTTCAAGTACTAAGTTTAATGTTCCATTGGTCATTTGTACAGTAAGAATTTGGCAAAATTTTCTTCATAAAAGTTGTTCCTTATTTTTTCTAATTACATTTCTTTTTTTGAATCACTCCATTTGGAGTTTTGTAGCTTAAGTTATGGCCTAAGCACCATAACTGGCTGGATTGCAAATTTTCCAGATTTTCTGGGCAGAACCAAATCTGCAGTGTTTTGTACACTGACTGCAGGTCAATTTTTGGACATATTATGATCAAATTTTGGGTTTGGTTTTTTCATGAAAGTTGTAGGTCTATGTCTCAGATTTCTAATGGTAAAATTTTAGGTTAATTGGACCTTTCTACACTGAGTTATGACCAAATGAATGAACACTGTTCATTTGGTCATTTTGCCCAGGCAGAATGTAAGTCACCCGGATTAGGGTAATTTTTAGGTCAACTTGGTTTGGTTTTCTGGGCAGGGTTTATTCACCAAAGTTGTGCGATTATGTATCTAGTTTAATGTCCAATTGGCCTTGCACCAATTGAACTTATACTTCTCCATTTATGGCTACCCAAACTTGCTGAACTCACAACCAGTCCTGCAAGTCACAAAGGGCAGCATGCCTAAACTCAACTCCAACATTCTTACTCACTTCAATTCGTCCTCACACACATTCAAATGGTCACTAATTGACCATTACAATGTTAACATACCATTACATGAGAAAACCCTAATGTTGTTCAAGTGTCCACATTTTCAAGGTTCATTCATGCATCACACTTGCATTTCACTTACTCTTACATGTTCAATCACTCATCTCATGCTATGGGCAGCTCATAAACACTTTACTTCAAGTAAATTCATCAAACCCTAACCATCCCTAGGCTGCCCAAATTTTAGGGATGAATATACATAAGTTTTATTTTGTTTTTCTTACACTTTTCCACTTATCTCATGCCAATAAACATGAATTAAGTAAAATAAATAGGAGATTGGACACTAACCTCTTTGAGCAGAATTTCTAGGTAACAAAACTTCAATCCTTTCTCTTCGTTTTGCTACAACTAGCTTCTCCAAGATGTGGGAATGATTTTTAATGAAGTGAGTTTAGGGTTTTGTGGGGAGGAAGCTTAGGAAAATCAAGCTTTAAAAGAGAAAAGGGAGAGAGAGCTTCTTGGCTATGGTGGATGGTAAGTGAGGAAGAAGAAGAAAAAAGAAATTTCTTTTTGGTCAAACTTGTCTTATACAAGTATATTTATCCATAAATTTATGTGTTAATTTTAATTAATATAAACTTTAATGACATCATCCCATGTCATGCTTATGCAATAATTAAGTTTTATTTCATTTTCTTTTTTTTCTTATCTACTTATTTTTAAATTAATTTTTAGCAATATTTATTAACACTTTATGTCATAATAATTATTTAATTAACTGTACAATTTGGTAAAAAATCATCTCTGAAGACGAAATGACCAAAATGCCCTCAATTTGGCTTAACAGGCTAAACTTGTTTGTACCGATTAAAAAATTTTTCTTAGTATTTTCTTGGCATTATAATGCCATAGAAACCTCAATAACTCTTTTTTAGAGTCTCAAAAATTATTTTATGAATTTTCTCCCGGGTTTAGGGCTTTTAGTTATGAGGACCGTAACTTTCCATTGGGTTACCCATCGCTAGGGCACCGGCTCATTTAACTTGGTTATATTTTATTTCTAAAATTTTTCATAAATTTTTTTTATTAATATTTGAGTTAATTATGGTTTTTCACTTTAGTTTAAATATTTTTTCAGACGTCCTAGCTATCGGGACCAACACCGGCCACCGGAACAGTAGAATGCACGGAATTGCTACAGTGAGGGTGTTACACTGTAGCCTAAAAGGTTAGTAACTAGGATATCTTGTTCAGTTTCATCTATTTGAACTCCTTCTTCTAGATGCAAATCAATGCAAACATATGAATGCGTGGATCCTTGGTCTATATGCATGAACAGGTAGGTCATAAAGTGAGAAAGTACCCCGTATCACATCTGTGCTTTTTGCTCCTCCTGAGCTCTCATAGCATAGGCACGTACTGGTGCTCTTGCTTTAGGTCTCTCTACTATCTAAGATGCAGCTTTCTGTGAACCACCCGCTACTTCTGTCCTACCAAGTCTCCTACCCCTCGGAACTATAGGTGTAGATCTCTCTGTTTATACTGGAGCAGTAGAAGCATTCCCTTGAGGGCAATCCCTTTGAAAATGATTTGTAGCTCTGCATTTGAAGCACCCTCCAATCAGATACCAACACTCTCCTCTGTGTTTTTTACTGCAGTGGCTATGTATTGTTATTGCCATTATCCCTGGGGAATTGGCTATTGATACTGTAGGCTAGCCTCTTTTGGGCATAAACTGTGATTTGGGCCTTTATGGTTGACTCTAACTCTGGCCTTGACTCTAAAGTCTCCTAGGCCTCTTACTAGCTATAGCTGTGGAGCTAGACTACCCTGACCCTCTCTTATACTATCTATCCCAGCAGCTCTACTTATTAACTCTGACCCTTTCAACATTTAGAGCTACCGCTAGTAACTGGGAGAAGTCTGTAATTCTCAGTGTCGTGATATGAAGCTTCACATTGTCATTTAGCCCTTCCTTAAATCTGTGGCACCTATCACCTCTGTAGGCATAATCTAATGGCCATAACGGCTTAACCGCATAAATTCTCAGTTCTGCAAGGATCAAGACTGCAATCATTCCTCTTCAGTTCTTTTGTTTTATTTCTCTAAACGGACTCTTTATGTTCTTTTATTTTATTTTCTCCATGTTTGTTTAACTCACCATGAGTGAGTAATTCCTTTATTCTAGAATTAGGAGAGTAACATTTGCAATTGTTATTATGGATAAATATTGAGTTTTGTTTATTTGATTTGAGTTTAGTTCCTTGATTAAACTTCTCGTGATCTTAATGCATGCTATGTGTTGGTACCCACTTAGTATTGATTGTAGATATTAATTAAAGGACTGAAAGGTGAAGATTAATAATAGAAAATCGAGATCTTAAACCTAGGAAATCTGACCTAGAGATAGGCTGATACCTTTATGGAATTCCAAAATTAATCATAGATCTTAAAGGGATTTAATTAATTTGATCACCACGAAAGTAGGGTTTAGGTTAATTAAAATACACCTTAAGTGCCCTGAGAGAGGACTTAGGATATCCTAAGATTAATTTCCATCAAAGCAATTACTTTCAATCTGATGAATAGACAAGATTAAAATCCATAGTAAGGTTGCAGTGTGAAATCTTAATTCTGGAATTGCTTTTATAAATAGTTTAATTCAAAAATTACTTTTAGCATCTAAAATAGGTTTAACTCATTCTCCATCTATATTCGGTAGCCTAAACAGTCAAAATTGTCATGTAGCCTGGTACTTGCTAATTAAATTCCTCATGGGAATGATACTTCACTCATCACTTTATTACTTGTTAGCGATTCGTGCACTTGCAGTGGTTGAAAAACTAGCAAACAAGTTTTTAGTGCCATTGTCGGGAATTTTAATTTTAGTAATATTATGTGATAAGTAATTTAGCTGATTTAGGCAATTTTATTTATTATTCAATTTTGTTTAAATTGTTCTACTCTCTTATTCTTTCTCAGGTGATCGGTTTGGTACATGACCAGAACAAGACTAGAGGAAGAAGTCTTTGATTTGGATCTAGAGATAGACAGAACTCTAAGAACTATCAGGAGGGAGAGGAAATGCAAAGGACAAGATCAAGGGAACCCAAAAATCCAAAATATGGCCAGCAATAACAACAACAGGCCGAGACTCTTGTAGGATTGCGGAGCTCCCTCCATACAAGGATTCCAAGACCCACAGTGGATGCCAATAATTTTGAACTAAAACTGGCATGGCTCCAGATCATCCAACAGACCTAGTTTGGAGGTTCACCGACAGAAGATCCACACTACCACCTCCAGTGCTTTCTTGCCCTTTGTGACACATTCAAGATGAATGGGGTCTCTAACTAAGCCATAAGACTCAGAGCATTTCCATTTTCCCTTCGAGATAGAGCGAGGAAGTGGTTACTTTCTCAACCAATTGGAACATTCACCACATGGAAAGACCTCTCACAAGCTTTTCTAGCAAGGTACTTCCCACCTGCAGAGACTGCAAAGTTGAGAGTTGAACTCAACACCTTTAGGCAAAGGGAAGGTGAATCACTCTATGATGCATGGGAGAGATATAAGGACCTACGTAGAGAATGCCCGCACCATAGCATAGAAAATTGGCTCCTGGTTTAGAACTTCTATAATAGGCTACTGCCCTCTACAAGGAGCACAATAGATTCAGCAGCAGAAGGTAAGCTAATGGAGAAAACAGTGGATCAAGCACTTAAACTTTTGGAGAGGGTCTCATATCTCAACTATGAGTGGTCAAATGAAAGGGGAAATATAAGGAGAACAGTAGGAATCCTAGAAGTGGATGCCCTAAGCATAATAAATGCTCAATTTGACCAGCTCACAAAGAGGCTTGATAAAATGCAGGCCAAAGCTATAGGGATGAACAGTTAACATGATGACAGCTATGGAGGAGGATACATGAGTTTAGGGTATAACAGCTTCAATGAACTCCCCATAGAACAGATGAACTATGTGAATAATGGAGGGAACTTCAACCAGAGACAGCCCCATAACCCACATTCAAATACATACAACCCTGGATGGAGGAACCACCCAAATTTCTCATGGTTAAATCCTCAAAATCAGCCAATAAACAAGCAGCAAGGGTACGGACCACTTGCACCCCCTGGATTTCAGAACAAGGGACAAAACCCTACACAGCCACTGGCACTCCCTCAGAACCAACAGTAAGAATCAAGGTTAACTATAGAATCCATGATGGAAAGCTTCCTAGCAAACCAGCAACAACAAAATGAAATGATCAAACTGCTAACTTCCAGAATGGACCAGCTCGCCACCACAACAAGATGCTTAAAAATCAAATTGCTCAGCAAGCAACCTCTTCAAGCAAAGCCATTGGTAAACTGCCTAGTCAACCAGAGATGAACCCAAAGGAGCATTGTAAGGCAATTACATTGAGAAGTGGAAGAATTTTAGAACAGTCAGAGGAAGTGCCAATAGAGGAAACCTCTGAAAAATTTGAAAGCTAAGTAGAAAAGAAAGAGGAAGAAGCCAAGAAGGATCAGAAGGAGGAAACAAGGAAGAAAAAGAAGCTTGTAGAGCCATATCAGCCTTCCCTGTGATACCCCTTACCCGTCTACAGCATAGCCGAGTAAGATATGTCACAAAGTGTACCGGAACACCATATTTTATTTCAATCATTTTTATTTTTTCTTAATTTATTTCTAATGGTTATAAAGTGCAATTTATGAAATATAATTTATTTAAGTTATTTATTGAAATTATAAATTTATTTGAGATTCTGCAAATTTTATAGAAAATCTGGCAGAGTACCAGTTAAAAATGGAGAAAACAATTCTTTGAAACTTGTGAAAAACACTTCCAATATGTTTTCAATCATTCTCAAACACCATTTTATCAACAAAGTCTCAATATTTTCTCAATAATATTTCCATTTCTCATTCATTTATTTCACACGATATTCATAAAAAGTCATAAATAAATACTCAATTTTTCATTTATAAACACAAATTTTCACTATTTACATTAATACCAAAATATATTACATAAGTCTTAATAATACATGAGAAAATAAAAGTTATTTACAAAATAACAAAATAAAACCTAGTGTCCTATCAATACACTGAAATCAGTGAGGTGACACGAATACTATGCAGAGCTATAGATGGTCTCACCCAGTCTGTGGTCTACTAGGCTCTTTGTCGGTCTCTCCAGAACCTATGCGTGGCAAAAAGCAACGCGCTAAGTAATAATGCTTAGTGGTGCCAATAATAAAATAAAAAGAACTAAAAGAAAATAAATATGCAGTGAATGTATTGATGTCTTATGCAGACAAATTTTTGGCAATTATTTGTAATCTTATTTATTTGGTACTTGTTAGATTCATTATCTCATTAAATTTATCAACTTTCATTTTTGGTTGCCCAAGTAACCTATATCGGATGACTGGACTAGATAAAAGGGTAAATTGGCACTGGGTATCAAGTACCTCGGGCTATCACACCATCGGTCACACATGTATCTCCCGGTGTGTAACAGAATAGCTAATAAGCTGTAATAAATATCAAGCACAAGGCCAAGTACCATCATAATGTCAGAATGGCTAAAAGCCATAAAATGACAGAATAGCATAATGCCATGTGCAGTACTGCTAACTGAATCCTATTGGCATGCCATCCTATCCAAACCAATATTACTAGGTGTACTAGGGCATGTTACACTTTTAAATTGCACAATTCTTGAAATTGAAGTTTCATTGTTACTATTCATTTCATTAGTCAACTAAAATTTTGACTTTTTCATAGATAATAGGTATATTGGTTCTAATATCCTCAACATACCACATTTTGCATTCTAAAATTGCTGGCATTGGTTGCCAATACCATTTCAAAGTTTAGTGTTAGTTATTCATAATTTTCAGATTTCAAGCACTAAGTTTACTATTCCATTAGTCATTTGTACAGTCGGAATTTGGCAAAATTGTCTTCATGAAAGTTGTTCTTTATTGTGTCTAGTTACATTTCTTTTTCTGAATTACTCCATTTAGAGTTTTGTAGCTCAAGTTATGGCCTAAATACCATAACTGGCTAGATTGCAAATTTTCCAAATTTTTTGGACAGAACCAAATCTACAGTGTTTTGTAAACTAAATGCAGGTCAAATTTTGAACATGTTATGATCAAAATATGGGTTTACTTTCTTCATAAAAGTTGTAAGTCTATATCTCAGCTATCTATTGGTAAAATTTCAGGTCAATTAGACCTTTCTACACTGAGTTATGACCAAATGAATAAACACTATCCATTTGGTCATTTTGCCTAGGCAGAATGCAAGTCATCCGGATTAGGCCAATTTTTAAGTCAACTTGATTTGGTTTTCTGGGTAGGGTTTCTTCATCAAAGTTGTGCCATTATGTGTCTAGTTTTATATCCAATTAGCTTTGCACCAATTGAACCTACAAAACTCCATTTATGGCTGCCCAAACCTGCTGGACTCACACCCAGTCCTACAGGTCACCAAGGGCAGCATACCTGATTTTAATTCCAACATCCTTACTCACTTCAATTTCTGCTCACACACATTCAAATGGTCACTAATTGACTTACAAAGTTAACATACCATTACATGAGCAAGCCCTAATGTTATTCAAGTGCCCATATTTTTTTCAAGTTCTTTCATGCATTCCACTTGCATTTCACTTATACAAACATATTCAATCACTCATCTCATACCAAGGGTAGCTCATAACCACTTTGCTATCAAGCAAAATCATGAAAACCTAACCAACCCTAGCTGTCAAAATTATAAGAGTGCATACACACACATGTTTATGTTGTTTTCTTACATTCCTACTTATTTCATGCCATTAAACATGAATTAAATCAAAAGTAGTGAGAGTTGGACACTAACCACTTGGAGCAAAATTTCTCCCTTCACAAAACTTCCTCTTTTCTTCCTCTTCTTGTTGCCTAGTAGTGATTTAAGGTGTGAGGATCAAGTTTAGTGTAGGGCTTGAGTGATTTTATGGTGAGGTTTGGTGTGGAGTGAAGCTTTGGTGGAGCTTCAATGGTGGAATGGGTGGAAGGGAGTGTTTCAATTGGTTGATGAGGGAGAAGATGGATGATGACTTTTGTTTATTTTTATCTCTTTTTATTTTTTTTTTTAAGTGGGCTTGGTTAATTGTAATTGGTGGTAATGGTTTAATGACATCATAGTGATGTCATAATTGACCTTTTATCTCATTTTCTCTTCTTTTCTTCTCTACTCATTTTCAATTTACTTTTTAGCAATATTTATTCACATTTTATGTCATAATAATTATTTACTCAACTAGACAAGTCGGCCAAATATCAACTCTAAAGACAAAATGACCAAAATGCCCTTCGTTTGGCTTAATAGACTAAAATTGTCTGTACCGATTAAAAAAAAAATTTCTAAGCATTTTCTTGGCATTATAATGCCTTAGAAACCTCAATGACCCTTCTCTAGAGTCTCAAAAATTATTTTATGAATTTTCTCCCTGGTTTAGGGCTCCTAGTTGCGAGAATCGCAACTTACCACTGGGTTACCCATCGATAGGGCACCGGCTCATTTAACCTGGTTGTATTTTATTTCTAAAATTTTTCCTAAATTTTTCTTATTAATATTTGAGTTAATTATAGTTCCTCACTTTAGTTTAAATATTTTCCAGACATTCTTGCTATCCGGACCGACACTAGTCACCAGAACAGTAGAATGTATAGAATTGCTACAGTGAGGGTGTTACAACTCTTCCCCTCTAATTTAAATTTCATCCTCGAAATTTACCTGATACAAACAATTGAGGGAACTATTGCCTCATCGTTTCTTCACTTTCCCAAGTTGCCTCCTCGGTGTTGTGGTGTCTCCAAAGCACTTTCACCAGTGGAATCTGCTTATTCCTCAACTCTTTCACTTCCCGAGCCACGATTTGTATGGTTCTTTTTCATATGTCAAATCTGGTTGTACTTCAATTTCTTCCATGGAGATGACATGTGAAGGATCTGAGCGGTATCTTTTTAGCATAGATAAGTCGAACACATTGTGGATCTTATCTAGCTCTGGTGGTAAAGCTAGCCTGTAGGCCACTGGACCCACACGTTCAATGACTTCATATGGGCCAATGAATCTAGGGCTTAACTTACCTTATCTTCCAAACCTTAGTACCTTCTTCCACGGTGACAACTTGAGGAACACTTTGTTGCCAACTACATATTCTATTTCTTTTCTCTTCAGGTCGGCATAAGATTTTTTTCTGTCTAAGGCAACCTTCAGATTGGCTTTGATTAGTTTTACTTTCTCCTCAGTCTATTTCACCATGTCTAGCCCTACTTGTTTATCTTCACCCAATTCAGTCCAGCACACTGGAGTTCTACATTTCCTCCCATACAGTGCTTCATACGAGGCCATTTGGATGTTAGCTTGGTAGCTATTGTTGTATGCAAATTCTGCCAGTGGGAGGTATCTATCCCAACTTCCCTCAAACTCAATGACACAACTCCTCAGCATATCCTCAAGCACCTGACATATATTTCATGTTATTATTATCATTTCAGTTCAATATTTGTATTAGTTTAATTAGTTTCAATTGTTTACCTGGATTACTCTATATGATTGCCCATCCGTCTGAGGATGGAAGGCTGTGCTGAAGTGCAGTTGTGAACCCAAGGATTCATGCAACTTCTTCCAAAATCTCGATGTAAACCTTAGGTCTTGATCAGATATGATGGAAAGTGGAATCCCATGCAGTCTAACTATCTCACTGATATGTAATTTTACTAACTTCTCCAGTGAGTAGTTAGTCCTAAATAGTAGAAAGTGTGCTGACTTTTTCAATCTATCTGCTATCACCCATACTGCATCATGCTTCTTCTGGGTGAGAGGTAGACCACTTACAAAATCCATGGTGACCCGATCCCATTTCCATTTAGGTATGCGTATAGGCTGTAGTAAACCCGATGGAACTTGATGTTCTGCCTTGACTTGCTGACATGTCAAGCATTTAGTCACATAGTTAGCAATACCAGGTTAGGATTTTAAAACTCCTTTCCAATAAGAAAACTTTATATTGTCATAACTATACCAAAACAGATACCATTTACAACTATTCTTATCCTTATGTACTATTGGGTAGTACGTAGCTCTACACAATAAATCCCAAGTCAGTATTGTAATCTGTAGCTTACAGTACAAATATCAAGAATATTGCATAGTTACTATGATACATCCCAATAGATCAAACTTCCCTATATCTTATTTCTTTCAAATCCACTAATATCTTAAACTTATTTTGATTATGGTAGCCACTGACATCTATTAGCAGTAATACCTTTACCCGCATCTAAGGTAACTATATTACTATAACTTACTTTTAGGTCCTCTTGCCTTACTTAATTAGGTTTACTAATTAACTCTATAGCTTATCGTAGTCTAGGAGATGTCTTTCACTAGAAATGTTTCCAAAATTAATTCCAATCACACTTATTATCGTAATTCTTATCCTAAAAGACTAATCACTAACACATCAAAATTGATTTTTATACATATACATATCTTAGTTAAGAATCAATAAAATACCAGCAACCATGTCAGAAGTCTCATCCTCGTCCCTCTGTTGCATAGTGTATACTCTCACTGAAGCATCACCTTGTCCTGGTTGATTCACAGTACTCTAACTTCCAGGTGTACTACCCCTACCTCTGCCTCTGCCTCTACCAACTGCTGGTGAACTCTTTGGGGTAGAAACTTGGGCTGATCCTTCTGACATGGTAAATGGTCCATAACGGCGAGGACTTACGCAATCCTTAATAAAATGACCAATCCTTGCATAATTAAAACATGCTCCTATAGCTCTATAACATACTCCACTATGTGGTTTACCACAAGTCCCACAAAGTCGATTCGATAGCATATTTCTGTGTGTCTACTGAGTTTACTGATCGGATCAGGGCAATTTTTGTTCAGAAGATCTACCTCTACCCAATTCGCATGAGCTAGATCCTCCAAAATGTTTTCTCTTTTTCTGCAGTTTGACTAGTAGCTTTTTCTTTTTTCTCTTCCTCTTTTGTACTCTTTTTCACTCCCATTCTGATTCTATCCTTTCCAGTTCCACAACTTGTGAAATTAATTTAGAAAATTTTTGGTGTTGGAACCCTACCACTTGCATTCTCAAGCTAGGCCTCAACCCAGTCTCAAACCTCTTACACCGGTCTCTGGGGGTGGTGACCAAGCTTCCAGCATAGTGGCTTAGTCGAGAGAAATCCCGCTCATACTCTGCTACAGTTCTGTCCCCTTACTTCAAACTTAAAAACTCTTGCAGCTTCATGTCTACATAAGTATCGAGGACCCACTTTTATCGAAATTCCCTTAAAAAGTCTGCCCATGTGAGGACTGATGGCTCTACGAGGCTGTGGGGGATGGTCTTCCACCACTCATATGCATCCCCTTGCAGAAGTGATACTGAATATTCAAACTTCAACTCTTCAGCACACTGTAGTTTTCTAAAAACCCGTTCCATCCTCTCTAACCACTGTTCTGCTTCCAGTGGATCCACTGTTCCTTTTAATTATGTAGCCCCAAATTTCATAAACTTCTCATATTGCCGAGCTAGAGACTGTGATGTGTTGCAGGTGCTTGCATCTGAGCTTGTGGTGGCATATTTCCCACCATTTGTTGAAAGAACGCAGCCATCTGCTATGCAAATTGAGCAGGGAACTGCGGTGCTTGAAGAGGGGCTGGAGTGGCTGACCCATTCATATTCTGGAGTGTTGGAGCTTCTCCTCGGGCCTCAGCCTCGACAGATTGCTCTATGAAATGATCTCCCTCTTCCATTCCATTTTTCAAAAATTTTCTACTCTCTGATAACAAATACAAGGAGGTTGACCTCTATTAGTGCATATTCATGATGTAAATATGTCATATGTATCAAACATTTGAGTAATTGTATTTACTGATAAAATATTTTAAATTCACAGTTCAAAATTTATTTTAAAACCTTTGCTCCAATACCACTAAAACATGACACACCTTACCCCTCTGTAAGGCATAACATGATCCCATAGAATACCTAATGGACTACTGAACTTCACCTACTGATAAACTCATTAAGTACCCTACAAAGGATTTTAAAACCATTTTCTTACTTCTTGGAAGTGGTGAGCATTTTAGTAGGAATTAAAAACATTTAATTAAAGTTTACTAATTAATTAAAATTTTTGTTCCTTTTTATTTTTCCACAAATTATAGAAAAATTTTGGCAAAGTGCCGTCTGTATTTTGAGAAAACAGTTATTCAAAGACCTGAAAAAAAACACTTCCAATAATTTTTTTTTTTACAACTCCCAACCCAAATCAACTCGAGTCAACACAATTCAATTTAATTCTACAACTCAACTAAAAATTGGTCATCTTAAAATATTTCACAAATTCATTCACATTGCAAATAGTACTAAATTTACAAATACAGATCTTAATTTACAAAAAGAAAATTTAGATTATCATTATTATAATTTATTATACAACTGCTCAACTTTACATTGACACATAAAATATTACAATATTTACATCAAATAACTACAAGGTATATATAAAAACCCATACAAAAAGATTGACAAAGGCTCAACAATCAGTAGCTCACTCTACTGCTTTTTCCTTGTCTCTATCTGTGACAGCAAGGAAAGCTATCGCTGAGCATAAAAATACTCAGTGGTGCATAATAAAATACAAAATGCATAACATAAAACATTTATGAACAATTCATAATTCAAAAATCTCACAATCACATTTCATAATTTTTCAAATCACATTTATAGCAAATCATAATTTTCAAATCTTAATATAACACAAAATTGATTAAACAATTTAATAATCATAGTGTTGCCAATCAATAACACAACTTAGGCCATGACACAAAATTTTTGAACATGCCGTGTATACATCACGACAAGGCAAACTCACCCCACTAATCAAAATCAATGAGAGAGGTGGCTAACTAGGTAATGAGTACTCATCCAAACTCAACCCTCAGACTGAGAAGCCAGAGAGGGAGGAATATAATCAAATACCAAACTCACCCCATAAGTGGAGGAGGAACATATTAATATTGCCATGCCAAGTGTGAATTAAAAACAATTTAAATCAAGTTATTCAAATATTTTATGCAAAACACAATCAATTTCTAAAGTCAAATTTCCATTCCCAAAATGGCAACACAGTAGTTCTCAAAACCCATAATTAACACAATAATTTCACAATGCATAACTAAACAAATTTTCTCTGAGAAAATGATAAATTAAGGTTTATTGTGCACAAACCTGACGTGAGTCGCCTCTAGGCCGTGACTCAGTCTCTTAGACCTTTCGAGTCTTTTTCAGCTGAAACACGAAATTTATAGTGTCTCAGTATCTTTGCCTCACAATAATTCCAATAATTAATCCCAATATGCTTAAACTTACATTCTTGAAAATTTTCATATTGAGGTTACTATTCATTATACTATTCAAGTCAAAATATTGACTTTCTTATGCTTAAAAGGTATGGGGACTCCAACTATACTCACATACCACATTTTAGTTACCAATTTTGTTTATTTTGGTTGCTTTCTCAAAACTTAAGTCTTTTAGGCAAAATTGCAAATTTTCAGTTTTGGTGTCCTATTTTATACTATTCTATTGGTCATGTTGCTGTTATAATTTGGCTAAGTTTTCTTCACAGAAATTATTCCTTATTGTCTTAAATTTATTTCCCTTTTTGAATCACTCCATTTGGAGTTTTGTAGCTCAAGTTATAGCCATTTGAACATGGCTAGCCGGATTGGTCTAACCCAGATTTTCTGGGCACCAAAATTGGTTCTGGCAGTTTTAGGTCACTAAATTTGGGTGGCTAAATGACTTGGTTAAGGGCATAATTTGGGTTTGTGTTCTCCATGAAAGTTGTAGTTCTATATCTCAGCTTTTTACTGGTAAAATTTCAGGTCATTTAGACCTGCCTAACCCAAGTTATGGCCAAATGAACAGATTCATTTGGTCATTTTTGTACAGGTCCGAACACCCAATTCCGGATTTGGTCAATTTGTTCACTAAGTTATGGTCACTTTCTTGGCATGATTCCTAAATGAAAAATGTGCCATTTTGTGTCTAGCTTCATTCCCATTTGGCCTCACACCAATTGGGTTTGTAAATTTTCAATTTTAGTCCCTGAAAAAGACCTTGGTCGTGCTGCCTGTAAAATGACAATATCCAATCCGAATTTCCATTTGATTCCAACAGTTCCAACATACCACAATTGGTCACATATGACCATTTTTTAGCTCAAACAAGGTCAAATATACCATTTGGCCAATTCTCAAAATTTTGTCTCCCAAACCCTAGGTCAAAAACCCTAATTTACTAATTGTTACATCTCATTAAATCAAAGTATATAAACATTACCAATCAACTTATTCAAGCTCATTTCTAGGCATTTTACTCAAAATTAAGTTGAAAAGATGAACTTACTTGTTGAGCAGAATTTGTAACTTCAAATCTTCACTTCTTTTTTTATTTTTCTTGTTTCCCATCTCTCTATCAAAGCTAAACAGCAAGACCTTACTTTAGTGAGTATGAAATTTATGAAGAAATAATAGGGTTTAAGAAGCTTAAATGACCATTATGGAGGAAATTGAAAAGAGAAAGAGTGAGAAGAAAATGGGAGCTAGCTAATGTTGTAGGGAAGAAGAAAAAATACTTTTTCCTTTTAATTTTTGTCTTCTTATAATAAGATAATTATCCCATAATTAATTAATAAATTTTTAAAAGTTTAATTATGTCATGCATGAGGTCATAATTCAATTATATTTTGAAATTTTCATCATTTCTTTTTTTTTTTTAATTGTCTTTTAAGTCAAAATTATCTCAAAGTTTCTTAAATTAAAATTTATCATTTATTGGGTCATGCATGTGTCATCCATGATGATGTGATAATTCAAAATTTCTTTTCTTTTCTTTTTCCTTTCTTTTTTCATAGTTCTTTAATTTAATTCTTGATCCCAAAATTTTCTTTTTTTCGATTTTATTGGACAGTTAGGTCAAGAGTCAGCTCTAGGGCTGAATTGACCAAATTGCCCATCGTCGGTTCGATCCAATTTGCAAATAATTCAATATTTCTTCCAGATCCCTGACCTAATTATTTCACTGGCTTAACAATTCTTTTTTTCGTGATTTTCTCTTGTTCACTGTGTTCATAATAGTCCTAAGGGTCGCGACATCACATTTTATGGTTCAAAATTTGATTTTAAATCGACCTCGCAGTCCTTCCTAAGAAGGTCACCCATCGCTGTAACTATCGGCTCGCTTAACTTTTTATGTTATGTTTTTCTTATTTGTACTTAACTATTTGACAATTACTAATTATTTGTGTTCAAAGCTTCTCTCGGTGTCTTAAACATAGTTCTAATCCTCTTAATTGTCCGGACTGACACTGGTCTCTGAAATAGTGTAATTTACCAGGCTATGCAAATAGGGGTGTTACAATTCTCTCCCCCTTAAAATAAATTTCGTCCTTGAAATTGTGTCAAGTATCTATCCTCAAATAGTCATACGTATTGTTTTCTCATGTTTTTCTCACATTTCTACATAGCTTCATAATCAGAATAATGGTCCGTAGCACTTTAACCAAATCTATTTACTCATCGATTGCTTACCTCGTGTGCCCAGTTTCTTATGAACTTCTGTCACAAGTTAGATTCAAATTCATTTCAATTTTAGAGGTAAGCAAATCTGTGTGCTAATGGATCTACTTTTTCTAGGACCTCATATGATCCTAAGGGTGAGAACTTAGTTTTACTCTTTTCTTATCAAATATCTTAATCATTTGATGTAACCTTCAGTTTAGTTTAGAATATTTTAGTATTTTATTGCAGTTGTTTTCGCAATTATTTTCCTTTGTTGTAACAATCGGGCTCCAACCACTAGAGGAATTGTCCGCTTCGACCATAAACCTCACGGTTTTGTCCCATAGGTGGAACGGAAAACTTCCCAGGAGCTCACCCATCCTAGGATTTCCCTCAAGCGAGCATGCTTAACCCTGGAGTTCTTCCAACTCTCCAGGCCATTCCACCAAAAGGTGCCTCTAATGATTAGTTCCCCCATTTTATATATCATTACTTTTTGAATCCAAGACTAACTCTGTGCTTTGTCGATGTGGGATTTTCCTAAGGGACCTTTCTCCCCCCCTTTCGGGACTCAGCGTCCTCGCTGAGGTTTGCCCCACCATCGCTCAAGAGGATACGTGAGCTGCTCTGATACCAATTGTAACGATTAGGCTCCAACCACAAGAGGAATTATCCGCTTTGGCCATAAGCCTCACGTTTTTCTCCCATAGGTGGAATGGAGAACTTCCCAGGAGGTCACCCATCCTAGGATTTCTCTCAAGCGAGCACTCTTAACCCTGGAGTTCTTCTAACTCTATAGGCCATTCCACCAAAAGGCGCCTCTAATGAATTAGTTCCCCCATTTTATATATCATTACTTTTTGAACCCAAGACTAACTCCGTGCTTTGCCGATGTGGGATTTGCCTAAGGGACCTTTAAAACATGTCACATCTTACCCCTCTATAAGGCATAACATGATCCCGTCGAATACCTAATGAACTACCGAACTTCACCTACCGATAATTCATTAAGTACACTACAATGGATTTTAAAACCATTTTCTTACATTTTGGAAGTGGTGAGCATTTTGGTAGGAATTAAAATCATTTATTCAAAGCTTAAAAACTAGTAAAAAGTTTTGTCCATTTTTATTTTTTTGCAAATTTTATAAAAATTTCGGCAGAGTGCCGTCTGTTTTTTGAGAAAACAGTTCTTCAAATACCTGAGAAAAACACTTCCAATAAATTTTTCACAACTCCCAACCTCTAAATAATCTCAAGTCAACACAATTCAATTCATTCCATAATTCAACCAAAAATTTATCAACTTAAAATATTTCATAACTTCATTCATAGTGCATATAGTATGAAATTCACAAATACAAATCTTAATTAACAAAAAGAAAATCCAAAAATAATATCATTACAATTTATTATATAACTGCTCAACTTTACATTGATACTGTCACACCCTACCCCTCCGTAAGGCATAACATGATCCCGTAGTCTACCTAATGAATTACCAACTTCACTTACTGATAACCCATTAAATACACTACAAGGGATTTTCAAAACTTTTCTTACTTTTTTTTTTTTATAGTGGTGAGCACTATTTACAGGTGTTAAAAACCTTTTTGAACTGAAGTGAATTAGCTAACACATTTAGACTATTAGTAATTTCTGTAAAAATTTTGGCAGAGTGCCATCTGTATTTTGGATAAAACAGTTCTTTAGGAAACCTGTAAAAAAAAAAACACTTCAATATATTTCTCAATCTCAACTCAATTCCACAATAATTTTTCAAAGACTGAGATTAAAGAAATACAGTAAACTTTTTACAAGCCAAAACAATTCATAATTTATTTTACAACTTCAATGTACCATTTCAATCTACAACTGCTCAAACCAAGAACAAAATATACATACAGTGAATATACATTACAGTACAAAATGCAAAATGAGGTATACTCAATATACCCGATGATCTCTCGCTGAATGTACTAGCAGCCTAGTCTGCTGCCCTGTCCGTCTGTCTACCTGCGACAGCAATGAAAAGCTATCACTGAGACAATGTCTCAGTGGTGCACAACATTAACCAAATATAACTTTAAATCACAAATCACAAGTTATATAAATAGTGGATACTTAAAACCATAGTTAAATTCAAGACAGTAAATGTCAACAAGCATTTAAACTCCATTTCTCAATATCACAATAATTTCAGTAAATCAAATCATGATTAAATTCAAAAAACAGTGAATGTTAATAAGAATTTAACTCCATTTCACAATCTCATAATACGTATCAATAAATCACACACAGCTTAATCATGTTCCAAAGTTCAATTCGTCCCAAAAGCTGATGGCTAATGAGGTATTCAATTTGTCCCAAAAGCCGATGGCTAATGAGGAATAGTATAGCTAGCTAGCAAAAATATGAGTACTCATTCTATTCGTCCTCAACAGGCACACACCTCAACACTTCAGCCAAAGAGGGAATTCAATTTGTCCCACTAGACAAGCTGGCGAGGAATACAATCAATATACATGATAGCTGTGGTTTCAAATCATTTCCAGTGCTTTTCAATCAATAAGTATCCATCAATATCATTCAAAAAAAATTTCACAGTTTCAAACCATTACAATGCTTTTCAAGTAATAAATATTCATTCAAACACATTTCCACAATTTAAAACAATAATGTACAAATAGTCATAATTCATTTCAATTAAAAAATTCAAAAGAAATAGCTGTTGTGCACAAACCTCTGATAACTGTCTCCTGGCCTTGACTCAGTGTTTCCTTCCCTTTCCCTGAGTCTTTGCGAACTGAGAAACACAATTTGAAGTGTTTCAGTACTCAATTAAACTGTCTCTAACGATAATGCTTGATAAGTAATTCATTGAATGCTATTATTTGCTTAATCAACCCTATATGTTGACCCTCGGTGCATTCTAGGTAATTTAGGTTTTAATGTTACTAATATGTCACATTCGATAGTCTTTTAGGGTTGGTACATGTTACCAAATTCATTTCTATGTATTTTGCGTTTTCTTGCAATTTGCTGGTTTCCGGGATACTAGTTTGACCTAGCCGAACGACCTAGTTCCCTCGGTTTTCAAGTTTCGGTCAAAACTACAGACTTGTAGATCTATATCTTATTGCACACGGGGAAAAATTTCAGGTCATTATGAGTTATGTAGACCAAGTTATGGTCATTTTACTATTGCTGGTCAAAATGCATCAAAATTAGTCACTTTAGGTCATTTTAGGTCAATTTTGGTTCGGCCAGTTTTTGGACCCGAAATTGTGAAAGCTGTTTGACTTGCTTATGGTCATTTCTGGGTTTTTGTGTCTTCATAAGACTTGTAGATATGGGTCTTAACTATTCATGGTCAAAATTTCAGGTCAATTGGACCTGTTTTGAGTGAGTTATGGCCTAAACACTAACTGCTGCCCAAATGGTCAATTTTCAGGCCTTATTTGCACTTAATTCGGATTTGGTCATTTTTCCAGCTACCTTGCAAGCATAATTTTGGCAAGCTTTCTTCATGAGAGTTGGCACATTTTGTGCCTAGTTTCACCTCCAATTGGTCTCATACCAATTGGAGCCACACACTTAAAGTTCTAGGCTCAAAACACAAACTGCCTTATTGCATTTCCTTCATACACATTAAGGATCACTTTTAACACTTACCAAACTCAACATTCAAGCCAATTCTGGTTGTAACATAACCTAAACATAATTCACAACATATTATAGGTCATTTTGGCAGCTTACAATTACATTCAATGTGCAACATTTAGTATAGAATTTTTTCAAACAAAATTTACAACAATTCAATCACCTAACCATAACATTTTTACATGTCCAACCTCGCACCATCACACACATACCCAAACTGCCATAATAACCAACACAATTCAATATTAATATTCCATAATCCAAACATGAATTAACATCCTTATGGTTCACCAAACCAGGCTGCCATTTCATGCATTACATTCCCATAATTTCCAAGCATTCAAATTTCAATACACATTCACATATCCTAAGTATACATCACCCAAATAATTTCCTACACAATATACATTTAATTAATCCTTTAATTCACCATTTACAAAAAAAAAAAAATAAATTGTCTTCAAGGTGTTTCCATTGCTGCCACAAGTACACTTTCCCCTTTACACATCAAACCTCAAAAATTTCACCATAAATCAAACACCCATAACATCCTTACAAACTTTAACAAAGCAACAATAAAAAACACAACTTACTTATTGTTGGGACTTGTTAAATCTTCACTAATCTCCCTTGATTTTGGTATCTACTTCTTCCTTGTGAGGTGGGGCTCAAAATTAATGAAGCAACTTCGGTGTTTGGAGGTGGAATGGAGGAGATTTGAAGGCTTCAAGTAAATCGGCCATGGGAGAACTTTGGAATCTTCATTTCGGCAATGGGAGTGAATGAAGGTTGAAGATGAGTTTAGTGGGTTTACATCTACCCACTTAGTGAATATTTTAATCCATAGTGCTCCACTCACCAAAAATCAATTATATTATATGTTTTAAATGATAATTACTCAATTTACACTCCATTTTTGCTATTTACATTAGGTACCCCTAATTTAATTTTTCATTATATTTTCCAAGTGTAATATCATGTATTTTCAATGGACATTTAGGTCAAAAAACAACTCGGGATGTCAAATGACTACAATGCCCATGTTCGGGTTGCATTCCCGATTTTTCGGTAACACCGGGTTTTTTCCGTTTTTCGATTTCTCACTTTTCTTTGTACTAATTAATTAATTTTTTTTGATATTTCTAATGATATTTATACTTCAATTGATGTCTCTTTAATTCCTAAAAATAATTTTCGTGGTTCCAGTGATCCGAGCTAGTCAACGATCCTCATGTGACTTCCTGCATGATCACCCATCGCTAGGGTTCTCTGCTCGCTTAACTTTGTTACATTTCTTTGCTATTATTTTTCTTTTATTTTTCTTGTATTTTCTTTTCTTGTATTTCATTATTTTATATCTCCTCACTCATATCGAAGTGTAGTTCTAGGTATCCTAGCTGTCCAGACAACACTGGTCACAGGAACAGTAGAACGCACTACCGAACATAGGGGTGTTACAGATACATAAACATTATAATATTTTCATCAATTAACTACAAGAGTATAAATAAATACCCGTACAAAAGATCAATGGAAGCCTTTCTAATTCAGCAGCTCACTCTACTGCTTTTTCCTTGCTCCTATCTTTGACAGAAAAATAAGCTATCGCTGAGTATAAAAATACTCAGTGGTGCACAAAAAAAATTTGAAATATAATATATAAAATATTCATTGACAAAAGACAATTTAAATATTGCACAATTACATTTCACAAATTATCAAAACTCATTAAAGCACAATTTTGGTCAAACAATTTAATAAACATAGTGTTGCCAATTCATATATAACTTAAGCCATGACACAAAATTTCCGATTAATACCGTGTTATATACCACGACAAAGCAATTTCCAAACTCACTAATTGAAATCAATGAGGGAGGTGGCTAGCTAGCTAATGAGTACTCATCCGATCTACAACCTCAACTGGTAAACCAGAGAGGGAGGAAAATAATCGATCTCAATCTCATAAATGGAGGAGGAATAATGTGGTACTGTCATACTAAGTGTAAACACAAAATCAATTCAAAACAATTTAATCAAATAATTTGTGAGAAATCTGATCAATTCCCAAAGTCATATTTGCAATCATAAAATGGCAACACAATTTATAATTAACACAAAAGTCAAATTTTCAAGAATAAAATATTTAAACAAGAATTATTGTGCACAGACCTGACGTGAGTCGCCTCTAGGCCTTAACTCAGTCTCTTAGACTTTCCGAGTCTTTTTCAGCTGAAACACAAAATTTATAGTGTCTCAGTATCTTTGCTTCATAACAATTCCAATAATTAATTCCAACATGCTTAAACTTACATTCTTGCAAATTTTCATGTTGTGGTTACTATTCATAGTACTATTCAAGTCAAAATATTGACTTTCTTATACTTAAAAGGTATGGGAACTCCAACTATACTCACATACCACATTTTGGTCATCAATTTTGTTGGTTTTGGTTGTTTTCTCAAAACTTAGGTCTTTTAGGCAAAATTGCAAATTTTCAATTTTAGTGTCTTATGTTGCACTATTCCATTGGTCATTTTGCTGTTAGAATTGGGCTAAGTTTTCTTCATAGAAAATGTTCCCTATTGTCTTAACTTTATTCTCCTTTTTTAATCACTCCAATTGGAGTTTTTTAGCTCAAGTTATAGCCATTTAAATCATGACTGTTGGATTGGACTTAACCCAGATTTCTGGGCAAATTCTAGTTCTGGCAATTTTAGGTCACCAACTTTGGGTGGATAAATGACTTGGTTAACGGCATAATTTGGGTTGGTGTTCTTCATGAAAGTTTTAGGTCTATATCTCAGCTGTCTACTGGTAAAATTTCAGGTCATTTAGACCTGCCTAGCCAAATGAAAAAATATTGTTCATTTGGTCATTTTTGTACTGGTCAAACTGCAAAAATCCAGATTTGGTCAATTTGTTCACTAGGTTTTGATCACTTTTTGGGCATGATTCCTGAATGAAAAATGTTCCATTTTGTGTCTATTTTCATTCCCAATTGGTCTCATACTAATTGGACTTGTAAATTTTCAGTTTTGGTCCCTCAAAGGGACCTTGGTTCAGCTACCGATAGCATGACCCTAAACAATCCGAATTTGTAATTGGTTCCAACACTTCTAACATACTCCAATTGGTCACAAATGACCATTTCTCACCTCAAACCAAGTCCAACACACCATTTAATACATTCTCACATTTTTTTTCTCCAAAACCCTAATTCACTAATTTGTTACACTTAATTAATTCTAAGCATACCAACATCACTTCCACGTTCATACAAACTTACCTACTCTTTTAATACAATAAAAAAACATGTATATTCATATCAAACCCTAGCTGGCCAAAATTTCATATAGTCGTCCAAAGATGTTTTCATTTCATTTTAAGTATATTTCTAAGTTTATCCAACTATAAATACAATTAATTCAACTACAAATTCAAGTTTAGCTTACTAACCTTGGTGTAGCTTTCCAATATTCACTTTCTTCAATTTTCCTTCAATTTTTCTCTTTTTAATCTTCTTAACAAGACTCAACTACAAGTTTTAACTAAGAAATTTATAAATTTTATGGCTCAATTTTTGGGTTTAAGAAGCTTTTTAATGAGCTTAAATGGAGGAAGATAAAACAAATGAGAGAGATGAGATAAAGAAGTGAAACGGCAATGAAGAAGAAAACCCACAAAAAAAAAAAAAGATTTTTGTTTTAATTTAGTTCCTTTTTTTTTTATTGGTCATTTAAGTAGATAATTATCCTACTTTTCAAAATTTAAAATTAAATTTATTATAGCATGCATTATGTCATGCATGATGATGTCATCACTTTTTCACTTTTTCTTTTTTTTTCTATTTATTTTTTCATTAGTTCTTTAATTTAATTCCCAACTCCGAAATTTTCTTTTATTCGATTTTATTTGACAGTTAGGTCAAGAGTCAGCTCTCGGGGACAATTGACCAAATTGCCCCTCGCCAGTTCAACCTGGTTTGCAAATAATTCAATATTTCTTTCAGCTCTCTGACCTAATTATTTGACTGGCTTAGCAATTCTTTTTCGTGATTTTCTCTTTTCCACTGTGTTCGTAATAGTCCTAAGGACCGCAGCGTCACATTTTACGGTTCAAAATTTGAGTTTAAATTGACTTCGCAATCCTTCCTAAGAAGGTCACCCATTATTGTGACTCTCGGCTCATTTAACTTCTTATGTTATGTTTTTCTTATTCATACTTAACTAATTGACAATTACTAATTATTTATATTTATGGCTTATCTAGTTATCTTAGATGTGGTTCTAATCCACTTAATTGTCCGGACCGACATTGGTCACCGGAATAGTGAAATATACCAGGATATGCAAATAGGGATGTTACATTTGTAGTCTTCTTTTTTTTTCTGTCAATATTTTATAGCTTATTTTGCATCGATGTATAGTCATTACTTTATTTTGTACTGAACTATAACCTTTCAATACTCTAACTTTAGAGTTTTAAATCCCAGGTTAGGATTTTCAAACTCCTTATCCAATAAGAAAGCTTTATCTTATCATAACTATACCAAAACAGATACTGTTTGCAACTATTATTATCCTTGTGTACTATTGGGTAGTACGTAGCTCTACACAATAAATTCCGAGTCAATACTGCAATCTGCAGCTTACAGTACAAACATCAAGAATATTGCATAGTTACTATGATACATCCCAATAGATCAAACTTCCCTATATCTTATTTCTTTCAAATCCACTAATATCTTAAACTTATTTTGATTATGATACCCACTGACATCTATTAGCAGTAATACATTTACCCGTATCTAAGGTAATTATATTACTATAACTTACTTTTAGGTCCTCTTGCCTTACTTAATTAGGTTTACTAATTAACTTTATAGCTTATCGTAGTTTAGGAGATGTCTCTCACTAGAAACTTTTCCAAAATTAATTCCAATCACACTTATTATCGTAATTCTTATCCTAAAAGACTAATCACTAACACATCAAAATTGATTTTTATACATATACATATCTTAGTTAAGAATCGATAAAATACCAGCAACCATGTCAGAAATCTCATCCTCGTCTCTCTGTCGCATAGTGTATACTCTCACTGGAGCATCACCTTGTTCTGGTTGATTCACAGTACTCTGACTTCCAGGTGTACTACCCCTACCTCTGCCTCTGCCTCTACCAACTGCTGGTGAACTCTTTGTGGTAGAAACTTGGGCTGATCCTTCTAACGTGGTAAATGATCCATAACGGTGCGGACTTACGCAATCCTTAACAAAATGACCAGTCCCACCATAATTAAAACATGCTCCTATAGCTCTATAACATACTCCACTACGTGGTTTACCACAAGTCTCACAAAGTCGATCCGACAGCTTATTTCTGTGTGTCTGCTGAGTTTGCTGATCGGATCAAGGCTGTTTTTGTCCAGAAGATCTACCTCTACCCGATTCGTGTGAGCTAGATCCTCCAAAATGTTTTTTCTTCCTCGAACTACTTTCTGTAGTTTGACCAGTAGCTTTTTCTATTTTTTCTTTCTCTTTTGTACTCTTTTTCACTACTTATTTTGATTCTATCCTTTCTAGTTACAGGGCTTGTGAAATTAATTTAGAAAACTTTTGTTGTTGGAACCCTACCACTTGCATTCTCAAGCCAGGCCTCAACCCAGCCTCAAACCTTTTACACCAGTCTCTGGGGGTGGTGACCAAGCTTCTGGCATAGTGGCTTAGTCAAGAGAAATCCCACTCATACTCTGCTACAGTTTTGTCCCCTTGCTTTAAACTTAAAAACTTTTATAGCTTCATGCCTACATAAGTATCGGGGACCCACTTTTACCAAAATTCCCTTAAAACGTCTACCCATGTGAGGACTAGTGGCTCTACCAGGCTGTGGGGGAAGGTCTTCCACCACTCATATGCATCCCCTTGCAGAAGTGATACTGAATATTCAAACTTCAACTCTTCAACCCACTGTAGTTTTCTGAAAACCCATTCCATCCTCTCTAACCACTGTTTTGCTTCCAGTGGATCCACTGTTCCTTTGAATTTTGTAGCCCTAAATTTCATAAACTTCTCATATTGTTGAGCCAAAGGCTGTGATTGTGCTGCAGGTGCCTGCATTTGAGCTTGTGGTGGCACATTTTCTGCCACTTGTTGAAAGAACGCAGCCATCTGCTGTGCAAACTGAGCAGGGAACTGCAATGCTTGAGGAAGAGCTGGAGTGGTTGACCCACTCACATTATGGAGTGCTGGGGCTTCTCCTCGGGCCTTAACCTTGACAGATTGCTCTACGAAATGATCTCCCTCTTCCATTCCGTTTTCCAGAAATTTTCTACTCTCTGATAACAAACACAAGGAGGTTGACCTCCGTTAGTGCATACTCATTATGTAAATATGTCATATGTATCAAACATTTGAGCAGTTGTATTTTTCAATAAAATATTTCAAATTCACAGTTCAAAATTTATTTTAAAACCTTTGCTCTGATACCAGTAAAATATGACACACCTTACCTCTCTGTAAGGCATAACATGATCCCGTAGAATACCTGATGAACTATCGAACTTCACCTATCAATAACTCATTAAGTACCCTACAAGGGATTTTTAAACCATTTTCTTACTTCTGGGAAGTGGTAAGCATTTTAGTAGGAATTAGAAACATTTAATTAAAGTTTACTACTTAGTTAAAATTTTTGTCCTTTTTTATTTTTTCGCAAATTTTAGAAAAGTTTTGGCAGAGTGCCGTCTATATTTTGAGAAAACAGTTCTTCAAATACCTGAAAAAAAAACACTTCCAATAATTTTTTTTTTTACAACTCCCAACCCAAATCAACTCGAGTCAACACAATTCAATTTAATTCCACAACTCAACTAAAAATTGGTCATCTCAAAATATTTTACAAATTCATTCACATTGTAAATAGTACTAAATTTACGAATACAAATCTTAATTTACAAAAAGAAAATTTAAATTATTATTATTACAATTTATTATACAACTACTAAACTTTGCATTGATACATAAAACATTACAATATTTACATCAAATAACTACAAGGTATAATTAAATACCCGTACAAAAAGATCGATAAAGGCCCAACAATCAGTAGCTCACTCTACTGCTTTTTCCTTGTCTCTATCTGCGACAGCAAGGAAAGCTATCGCTAAGTATAAAAATACTTAGTGGTGCACAATAAAATACAAAATGCATAATATAAAATATTTACGAACAATTCATAATTCAAAAATCTCACAATCACATTTCACAATTTTTCAAATCACATTTATAGCAAATCATAATTTTCAAAGCTTAATATAGCACAAATTTGAATAAATAATGTAATAATCATAGTGTTTTCAATCAATAACACAACTTAGGCCATGACACAAAATTTTCGAACATGCCGTGTGTACATCACGACAAGGCAAACTCACCCCACTAATCGAAATCAATGAGGGAGGTGGCTAACTAGCTAATGAGTACTCATCCAAACTCACCTCTCAGACTGGGAAGCCAGAGAGGGAGGAATATAATCAAATACCAAACTCACCCCACAAGTGGAGGAGGAATATATTAATATTGCCATGCCAAGTGTGAATTAAAAACAATTTAAATCAAGTTATTCAAATATTTTATGAAAAAAATAATCAATTTCTAAAGTCAAATTTCCATTCCCAAAGTGGCAACACAGTAGTTCTCAAAACCCATAATTAACACAATAATTTCACAATGCATAACTAAATAAATTTTCTATGAAAAAATGATAAATTAAGGTTTATTGTGCACAAACTTGACGTGAGTCGCCTCTAGGCCTTGACTCAGTCTCTTAGACCTTTCGGGTCTTTTTCAGCTGAAACACGAAATTTATAGTGTCTCAGTATCTTTGCCTCACAATAATTCCAATAATTAATCCCAATATGCTTAAACTTACATTCTTGAAAATTTTCATGTTGAGGTTACTAATTATGATACTATTCAAGTCAAAATATTAACTTTCTTATGCTAAAAAGGTATGGGGACTCCAACTATACTCACATACCACATTTTGGTTACCAATTTTGTTTGCTTTGGTTACTTTCTCAAAACTTAAGTCTTTTAGGCAAAATTGCAAATTTTCAGTTTCGGTGTCCTATTTTGTACTATTCTATTGGTTATGTTGCTGTTAGAATTTGGCTAAGTTTTCTTCATACAAATTTTTCCTTATTGTCTTAAATTTATTTCCCTTTTTGAATCACTCTATTTGGAGTTTTATAGCTCAAGTTATAGCCATTTGAACATGGCTAGCTGGATTAGTCTAACCCAAATTTTCTGGGCATCAAAACTGGTTCTGGCAGTTTTAGGTCACTAATTTTGGGTGCTAAATGACTTGGTTAAGGACACAATTTTGGGTTTGTGTTCTTCATGAAAGTTGTAGGTCTATATCTCAGCTTTTTACTGGTAAAATTTTAGGTCATTTAGACTGCATAACACAAGTTATGGCCAAATGAATAAATACTACTCATTTGATCATTTTTGTACCGGTTAGAATACCCAATTACGGATTCGGTTAATTTGTTCACTAAGTTATGGTCACTTTCTGGGCATGATTCCTAAATAAAAAATGTGTCATTTTGTGTCTAGTTTCATTCTCAATTGGGCTCACACCAATTGGGTTTGTAAATTTTCAGTTTTGATCCCTGAATGGGACCTTGGTCATGTTGCCTGCTGAATGACCATATCCAATCCGAATTTCCATTTGATTCCAATAGTTCCAACATACCACAATTGGTCACATATGACCATTTTTCAGCTCAAACAAGGTCAAACATACCATTTGACCAATTATCAAAATTTTGTCTCCCAAACCCTAGGTCAAGAACCCTAATTCACTAATTATTACATCTCACTAAATCAAAGTATATAAACATTACCAATCAACTTATTCAAGCTCATTTCTAGGAATTTTACTCAAAATTAAGTTGAAAAGAAGAACTTACTTATTGAGCAGAATTTGTAACTCCAAATCTTCACTTCTTTTTTTATTTTTCTTGTTTCCCATCTCTCTATCAAAGCTAAAGAGCAAGACCTTACTTTGGTGAGTATGGAATTTATGAAGAAATAATAGGGTTGAAGAAGCTTAAATGACCATTAATGGAGAAAATTGAAAAGAGAAAGAGAAAGGAGAAAATGGGAGCCTGCTAAAGTTGTAGGGAAGAAGAAAAAATGCTTTTTCCTTTTAATTTTTATCTTCTTATAATAAGATAATTATCCCATAATTAATTAATGAATTTTTAAAAGTTTAATTATGTCATGCATGAAATCATAATTCAATTATATTTTGAAATTTTCATCATTTCTTTTTTTTTTTTAATTGTCTTTTAAGTCAAAATTATCTCAAAGTTTCTTAAATTAAAAATTATCATTTATTGGGTCATGCATGTGTCATTCATGATGATGTCATAATTCAAATTTTCTTTTCTTTTATTTTTCCTTTCTTTTTCCATAGTTCTTTAATTTAATTCTTTATCCCAAAATTTTTTTTTTAATTTTATTAGACAGTTAGGTCAGAAGTCAGCTCTAGGGGTGAATTAACCAAATTGCCCTTTGCCGGTTCGATCCGGTTTGCAAATAATTCAATATTTCTTTCGGATCACTGACCTAATTATTTGACTGGCTTAACAATTCTTTTTTGTTATTTTCTCTTTTCCATTGTATTCATAATAGTCCTAAGGGCCGCGGCGTCACATTTTCTGGTTCGAAATTTGAGTTTAAATCGACCTCACAGTCCTTCCCGAGAAGGTCACCCATCGCTGTAACTCTCGGCTCACTTAACTTTTTATGTTCTGTTTTTCTCATTTATACTTAACTATTTGACAATTACTAATTATTTGTGTTCAAGGCTTCTCTAGGTGTCTTAAACATAGTTCTAATCCTCTTAATTATCTGGACCAACACCGGTCTCCAGAATAGTACAATTTACCAGGCTATACAGATAGGGGTGTTACAAAACTGGTCTGACATTTGTCATTATAGTTAAATCTGACATTTTTGTGTAACAACTTGGTCATTGGAGTAGCTATTAAAGAAAATCTCTTTACAAATCTTCTGTAATACCCAGCTAGCCCCAAGAAACTTCTGACCTCAGTTGTATTTCTAGGAGGCTTCCATTCCATCACTGCTTCTATTTTCTTAGGATCCACTCTAATCCCATTAATTGACACTATGTGTCCAAGGAATGCAATCTCATTCAACTAGAAGTCACACTTGGACAACTTTGTCACACCTTACCCTTCTGTAAGGCATAACATGATCCCGTAGAATACCTAATAAACTACCGAACTTCACTTACCGATAACTCATTAAGTACCTTACAAGGGATTTTAAAAAAATTTTCTTATTTTTGATAAGTGATGAGCATTTTCTAATAAGTATTAAATCATTTAATTAAAATTAAAAACTAGTTAAAATTTTTGGCCCATTTTATTTTTCCACAAATTTTATAAAAATTTTGGTAGAGTTCCATTTATATTTTGAGAAAACAGTTCTTCAAATACCTAAAAAAAAGCACTTCCAATAATTTTTCTCAACAACTACTTCAATTTCACAATCAATCTCAACAACTCCACAATCAATCTCAACCAATTTCTCAAATCTCAAAATTCAACAGTCAACATTTCTCAATTTTCAAAATTCAGTAATCATTAAAATAAATCTATCAATTTCATTCAAATTAAAATAAAACATTTCCATTCATTATTTCTTTAAAGACAAACAATCTATATATACAACATACTAAAATCTACATTAGGAAATTCAAACTAAATTTTATTACAACTTAATACAAACTTTGTACAGACTACTCAAGACCAATTACATGTCTATACAATTATGTGCAATACATATAGCAAAATAAATATTTACATTCAGGGTATAAATTATGCCTGATATAACTTCAAGTAGGTAGCCCTTCTGTTCTCAGCAGCTCAATCAGCTGCTCCTCTAGTCTCTATATCTGCGACAGCAATAACAGCTATCGCTGAGTACTAGGACTCTGCGGTGCACAACATACTAGAATAATCTTTATGTAGAATTTAAATCACATTTATTCAAAAATTGAACTGAACATGAGAATTTAAATCACATTTATTCAAAAATTGAACTGAACATGAGAATTAAGTATAAAACATGAATTATTAGATTTTGATCTAAACAATTTCATTTCAAGAATCAAAACATATTTCACAAAACCCACAGTTAGATCATGCCATTCGAAACAAATATAATCTCAATAGCCAGAGGCTAAGGAGATGTCACATCACAAGGCTAGCTAGCTCAAATATATGGATATCCATTCAAATTCCTATTCTACTGGCACACCTCAACACTTCATCCAGAGAAGGAATCAAAATTCAAAACTGATTACCCCCACTAGTCATGCTAGTGAGGTGTTCAAATATATAGTCATGACACTATAGTTTTAAAACTTATCTTAACAATTTGCTAAACATTGTCATTTCAAATATACATAATTAACTTTCAACAATTCAAATCAAAGCATCATAAATAATGTCACAATTCACTATTTCAAATTATTCAAAACAATATGCAGAAAATAATTTACAGAAATAATATGTTGTGCACAAACCTCAAGCGAGTCACCTCTTCGCCTTGACAAATTTCCTCGGGTTCTTCCCGGTGTTCTTTTCAATTGAAACACACAATCTCACAGTGTTTCAGTATTTTAACTTATTATAAATCCAAAATAAATTTAACTTTACTTTTATCTAGCTCTAACGTGCTAAACTTGACGTTCTTTAATTTTTTGTGTCTAAGGGTTACTATTCACTATACTATTCAAGTCAATTTATTGACTTTCCAGGGCTTAATAGGTATGAGAATTCCAAATTCACCCACATACCATATTTTGGTCACTAAATTTGTTGGTTTTGGTTGTTTATTCAAATTCTAAGTCTTTTAGGCAAATTTGATAATTTTTCAGTTTTGGTGTCTACGGTTGCACTGCTCCATTGGTCATTTTACTGTTGGAATTTGGCAAAACTTTCTCCATAGAAAATGTTCCCTATTGTCTTAAGTTTATTCTCCTTTTTGAATCACTCCAATTGGAGGTTTTTAGCTCAAGTTATAGCCATTTGAACTGTAACACCCCTCACCCGACTACAGTGTAGTCGAGCAAGGCGTGCTACATTCGGTGCTGAAGCACCCTAACTTACCTTACTTTATTTCCTTAAAAATTTTGTTCTCATTATTGTCCGCTCTGGGTTGAAGCCTTCACGATTTTAAAACGCATCACTAGGGGTTACGAACCACCAACTTATAAACTCAGCATCTCTCCCGTGTTTTGTCGATGTGGGATTTGCCTAGGGTGTTACAATCCACCCCCCTTATGGGACTCGCTAAGGTTTGCCCCACCATCGCTCAAGGTTGCATGTGGAGTGGCTCTGATACCACAAATGTAACGGCCCGGCCCACTAGTGATATTGTCCGCTCTGGGCTGAAGCCCTCACGATTTTAAAACGCGTCACTAGGGGTTACGAACTACCAACTTATAAACCCAGCATCTCTCCCGTGTTTTGTCGATGTGGGATTTGCCTAGGGTGTTACATGAACCATGGCTGCCGGATTGGACTCAACCCAGTTTTCTGGGCAATTTTTGGTTCTGGTAGGTTTAGGTCACCAATTTTGGGTGGCCCAATGACTTGGTTAATGGCATAATTTGGGTTTGTGTTCTTCAATGAAAGTTTTAGGTCTATATCTAAACTGTCCACTGGTAAAATTTCAGGTCATTTTGACTTGCCTAGCTTAAGTTATGACCAAATGAACAATTGTACAGGGCAGACTAAGATTTTCTAAGTTTAGTCAATTTGTTGACTAGGTTTTGGTCACTTTTTGGGCATGCTTTCTAAAAATTGTGTCATTTAGTGTCTACTTTCATTCCCAATTGGTTTCATACCAATTGGACTTGTAAATTTTCATTTTTGGTCCCTGAAAGGGACTTTGGTCATGCTGTCCGAATTTGGTTTCAACTCCAACACTTTCAACACACTTCATTTGGTTACCATTGACCATTTCCCACTTCAAATTAGGTCCAAGACATCTTTTACCAATTTTTCACATTTTTGTCTCTAACCCTAAGTGTCCCAAAACCCTAACTTACTAAATTATTGCATTTAACCACATTTAAGCATACCAATCTCCTTAGCACATCCATACAAACTTGTCTACCATATTAAATTCAATCAAAACTCAAACACATGCATAGTAACCCTAGCTGGCCGAAATTTAATATGGTCCCTCAACAATGTTTTTATTTCATTTTAGGCATTTTTCTAACTTAACTAAGCTATAAACACAACTAATTCAACTAAAAAATCAAATTTAATTTACTAACCTTAGTGCAGAATTTCTTTCCTTCAAATCTCTATCTTTTGTTCTTCTTTCCTCTTTCAATCTTCTTCTTAGGTTGAGATAACACGCTCTATTGAGGTTTTTATGGAAGCTATTAAGGTTTAGCGAAGAAATTTAAGCTTGAGTGCAAGCTTTAATGGAAGTCTAACAATGGAGATGTGAGTGAGAGAGTGAGGGCGACAAGGGATAAGGAAGAAGACCAAATGAATTTTTTTTTCTTTTCTTTTCTTTTATGTATTTTGTCTTATGGAAGACCAAAAAAAATAATTTAATTAATTTATTAATTATGGGATTTATGGCATCATGCATGATGTCATGCATGATGTCATCTTCTTTCACTTTTTCATTTTCTCTCTTTTTTTTTTATTTTTCTATTAGCTCTTTAATTTAATTCTCGATTTCGAAATTTTCTTTTCTCCGATTTTATTTGACAGTTGGGTCAGGAGTCAGCTCTCGGGGTCAATTGACTACATTGCCCCTCACTGGTTCAACCCGGTTTGTAATTAATTCCATATTTCTTCCAGCTCCCTGACCTAATTATTTGACTGGCTTAATAGTTCTTTTTCTTGATTTTCTCTTTTCCATTGTGTTTATAATGGTCATAAGGACCACGGCGTCACATTTTACGGTTCGAAATTTGAGTTTAAATAGACTTCGCAGTCCTTCCTGAGAAGGTCACCCATCGCTGTGACTCTCGACTCGTTTAACTTCTTATGTTTTGTTTTTCATATTTATACTTAACTAATTGGTAATTACTAATTATTTGTGTTTATAGCTTATTTAGTTGTCTTAAGTGTGGTTCTAATCCCCTTAATTGTTCGGACCGACACTGGTCATCGGAACAGTAAAATATACCAGGCTATACAAATAGGGGTGTTACAAATCTCCCCCCCTTAAAATAAATTTTATCTGGAAATTTTATTTGGTATCAATCTCTGAACAGCTGTAGGTGCTGTCTCCTCATGTCCTCCTCTCGTTCACAAGTAGCCTCCTGGCCCGAATGATGGTTCCACAGCACTTTTACTAACGGAATCTACTTGTTCCATAGCTGCTTCACCTCATAAGCCAGAATCTCTATGGGTTCTTCTTCATATGTAAGGTCTGGATTCACTTTAATTTCTTCTACTGGTAGTACATGAGATGGGTCTGATCAATACCTCCTCAACATAGACACATGGAAGACATTATGTATCTTCTCCAACTCTGGAGGTAGTGCCAAACGATAAGCCAAAGGACCCACTCTTTCCAAAACCTCATATGGCCCAATGAAACGAGGACTCAGTTTCCCCTTTCTACCGAATCTCATAATTCTCTTCCAAGGTTGGAGCCCGATCTTTACAAACTTAGCATACAGCTTCTTTTCTCTCAAGGTTTGCAGAACAATCCTTAAATGCTCACCCTTTTCTTCCCTAGTCTTGGAATACACCAAAATATCATCAATAAAGACCACTACGAAACGATCTAGGTATGGATGAATGATACGGTTCATAAGGTCTATGAATGCTGCTAGTGCATTTGTTAGGCCAAAAGGCATCATTAGAAACGCATAATGCCCATACCGAGTCCTGAATGCGGTCTTTGGCACATCTGCATCCTTCACCCTCAATTGATGATACCTTGATCTGAGATCAATTTTGGAAAATACTCCTGCTCCGTTTAACTGATCAAACAGATCATCAATTATAGGCAATGGATATTTGTTCTTCATAGTCACTTTATTCAACTGCCGGTAATCGATGCACTATCTTAATGTCCCATCCTTCTTCTTTACAAACAACACTGGTGCTCCCCATGGTGACACACTGGGGCATATGAACCCCTTATCCAGCAACTCCTGTAACTAGATTTTCAGTTCCTTCAATTCTGTGGGTGCCATCCTATAAGGAGCAATAAAGATTAGTGCTGTTCATGAAAGTATCTCAATAGCAAATTCGACTTCCCTTTCTGGTGGCAAGCTAGGCAATTCTTTAGGGAACACATCTGGGAAGTCTCTTACTGTGGTTATGTTACACAGATCTGGCTTAGCCTGCCTAGTATCCACTACATGTGCTAGATAGGTTTCACAGCATTTTCTCATCAGTTTTCTTGCAACTGTGGCTGAGACAACATTGGACAAGAAATCTGTCCTTTTCCCCACAACTGTGATCTCATTGCCTTTAGAAGTTTTTAAGGAAATCCTCTTAAATTTACAATCAACCATTGTCTGATGACGTGACAACTAGTCCATTCCCAAAATCATGTCAAACTCATGGAAAGGCAACTCAATCAGGTCTGCTAAGAATTCATACCCCTGAATCCGTAATGGGCAACCCTTGCACACTTTGTTCACCACTACACTATGGCCCAATGGATTAGTGACTAGAATGTCTTGGTCACTCTCCCCTACTAGTATCCCCCTTTCTATGGGTAAGTTGATGTAGATGTATAAATGAGTGGAATCCTGGATCCACCAATGCATGCACAGAAGTATTGTAGAGGGAGAACGCACCCCTGATGACGTCCGAGGCATCTTGCTCCTCCTGAGCTCTTATGGCATAGGCTATGGCAGGTGCTCTGACCTCTAGCCTTTCTACTGGCTCAGATGCAGGTCTCTGTGATGGTCTCATTGCCTCAGATTTACCAGATTTCCTACCCCTTTGTGGTACAGGAGCAGGTCTGTCTGCTTGTGTTGGAGCAGCTATAGCAGTTCTGTGTGGACAATTCCTTAACTGATGCTCTGTTGACCCACACCTTAAGTAGGCACTCGTCACTCTCCAACACTCCCCCTTATGCCACTTCAGACAATGCAGACATGCAAAAGATGCTGGGGCTGGTCCCCTGAACTCTGTCCCTAGAGAGCTGCCCATTGATGGTGTGGACTGACCTTTCCTAGGGGTGAACTGTGGCTTGGGCCCTTGGGACTGACCTTGACCTTGAGGTTGGCCTGAACTCTGTGCAGGAGGACCATTGAACTTCTTCCCAAGTGCAGGAGATGAGCTAGACTGACCCGGCCCCCTCTTCTGCTGTCTTTCTCTTCTAGTCTGCTCACTTATTCTAACTTTCTCAACTTTTAATGCAGCTTCCACTAACTTGGTGAAGTTTGTGATTCCCAAGGTAGTAATCATTATCTTTATGTTGTCATTTAATCCCTCTTCAAATCTTTTACACCTCTCAGCTTCATTAGGGACTATCTCCCTTCCATAATGACTCAGTCTGACAAATTCCTTTTCATACTCTGCCACTGTCAACTGTTTCTACCTCAGGTTAATGAACTCTCTTCTTCTCTCTTTTAGGTATACACTACCCACATACTTATTCTTGAATTCTGAGAGGAAGAAGTCCCAAGTTATTATTTTGGCTGTACTTCACTAGACACTGTATCCCACCATTGGTAGGCATCATCTTACAACAGAGATACAACAGCTTTTAGATTTTGCTCTAGAGTGCAGTGGAGTTGCTTTAAAACCCTTCCTATTCTGTTCAACTAGTTTTCGGCTATAACAAAATCATCTTTTCTCTTGCCAATGAAATCCATTGCTCCAAATTTTCTTAATCTTTCCAGATGTGATTTCTGCTGTGGAGGTGGTGGTGGTGGTGGCATTACCCCAGCCATTTGTCTAAAAAACTTGGCCATTTGCTGGAACATGGCTTGTGGAGGCTGAGTAGGCTCTGCTGGAGCTGGTGGAGTAGGTTCTACCCTACCCCCAGTCTCAGCTGCTACAGGTGGAGCATGACTCTCCACTTCTTCCTCAACTGCCCTCTAAGATGTGGGGTCCATATGCTAGTCAAAATAAGAAAGACAAACATATCTGCATTAGTGTCACCTCGACTCTTACAAAAGCAATGCATGGTATGGATTCTATTTAGACCCAAAAATGCCTAAACCGTGCTCTGATACCACTAAATGTGACACCCCTTACCAGTCTACAGTATAGTCGAGTAAGATATATCACACAGTATATCGGAATACCATATTTTATTTCAATCATTTTTATTTTTCTTTAATTTATTTCTAATGGTTATAAAGTGCAATTTATGAAATATAATTCATTTAAGTCATTTATTGAATTATAAATTTATTCGAGGCTCCGCAAATTTTATAGAAAATCTAACAGAGTATCGACTAAAAATGGAGAAAACAGTTCTTCAGAACCTGCGAAAAATACTTCCAATATATTTTTAATCATTCTCAAACCCCATTTTATCAACAAAGTCTCAATATTTATTCAACAATATTTCCATTTCTCATTCATTCATTTCACATGATATTCATAAACAAGTCATAAATAAATACTCAATTTTTCATTTATAAACACAAATTTTCACTATTTACATTAATACCAAAATATATTACATAAGTCTCAATAATACATGAGAAAATAAAAGTTACTTACAAAATACCAAAATGAAACCTAGTGTCCTACGAATGCACTGAAGTCTGTGAAGTGACACGGATCTATGCAGAGTTGTAGATGGTCTCATCCAGTCTATAGTCTATTGGGCTCTCTGTCGGTCTCTCTAGAACCTACGCGTGGCAAAAAGCAACGCGCTAAGCAATAATGCTTAGTGGTGCCAATAATAAAATAAAAAGAACTAAAAGAAAATAAATATGCAGTGAATGTATTGATGTCTTATGCAGACAAATTTTTGGTAATTATTTGTAATCTTATTTATTTGGTACTTGCTAGATTCATTGTCTCATTAAATTTATCAACTTTCATTTTTGGTTGCCCAAGTAACCTATGCTGAATGACTGGACTAGATAAATGGGTAAACTGGCACTGGGTGTCAAGTACCTCGGGCCATCATACCATCGGTCACACATGTATCTCCCGGTGTGCAACAGAACAGCTAATAAGCTGTAATAAATATCAGGCACAAGGCCAAGTATCATCATAATGTCAAAATGGCTAAAAGCCATAAAATCACAGAATGACATAATGCCATGTGCAGTACTGCTAACTGAACCCTACTGGCCTGCCAACCTATCCAAACCAATCTTACTAGGTGTACTAGGGTATGTTACACTTTTAAATTGCACAATTCTTAAAATTGAAGTTTCATTATTACTATTCATTTCATTAGTCAATTAAAATGTTGACTTTTTCATAGACAATAGGTATATTGGTTCTAATATCCTCAACATTGTTAGTAGTATGCCCTAGAGCATATCATTTAGTATGTATCTTGTACATATTTTTATTAATAAAAGGCATTTTCACTTTTCCGTTTACATAATATATTTATGCGTAATAGAAAAGGTCCATAGATGTTTTGTTAGAAATATTATTCTTAAGTTGTTAAGAATATGAGTGACAATATTTCTAGCACAAAGTATCATAAATAGGTTCACAATCGAGGATACTTCATAATAAGGACATGACTTATCCAGAAAGATTGTATTCATATTTGTTCCCAAGTTATTTATATGAGATATAAATAAGATGGAATGGTGAGTCTCATGCCATATAACAAACATGATAGGCACTTATAAATGATAAGTAGGCCGAACCAGTGACACTTATGACAAGCACATGGAGTTTACTCTTGTCAATATTTTGTCGTAAATCATATCAGTGCATATAATCTTTAGACCTGAGATAGCACAGTTATCTTCCATATAGGTAGTTTGAGTTTGATACTGCTTTCATACTTGTACTATGTATGGGTATATGGGCATCTGTTGGCTCCTACTAGTTATATATGGAGGTAGGTGTTGATTAAGATGGAATCTGTTCCTCTAAGTAAATAGAGATAAAATCCTATGTTCATTTAATTGTTCTTGATGTTTCAAGTTCCTGGCCAGGACAAATAGATTTATTCAGAAAAGAGTTTCTGATAAGAAAATCTTTTTAATCAAGAAATGGAATTAAAAGAGAACATAATATTCATAGCAAATGGAGTTTGACATAAACCATGACTGCAGCTTGAGTTGGGATTTTGTAACAGAGAGATTCTAGTGCATGGTAACATATGATTATAGGTTCATTTAAGGTAAACCTTATTACTAATTGGGTGGCTATGGCATGCTATGCTAGGTATTAACCATGGTCTATGAGGTTCATAAAATGATTTAGAGAAATCATTTATGGTAAGAAAGAGTTCTGATGATATTAGGAGTTGATATCATGTCTCGTTGCTACTTAGTGATGAGCCTAGTAAGTCACACACATACACAAGTTATCACCTATTTAAATATGATTTAATTAATTAATTAATTAAAGAGTTTAATTGATTAATTAAATAGGTTTGGTTTGCAATTAAATTGCAAAGTCCCTAGCATGACTTGAAACCAAATCTAGATTATTGGATGTATAGTATAAGTTAAATTTATATTTAAAGTGTTTAAATATGAATTTAATTAATGAGAAATTAATTTATAGAGATTAATTAATTAATTTATATTTGATATAAATTAGAAAAAAAAATAATTATTTTGGGTTAAGAACTCAAAATTAAGACACAGGGGCATTTTGGTCATTTCACAGTGTGACACGTGGCACCATGAGATGGTGACACATGGGATTACACATAAGCTTACCAAATGCTTTTTTAATCATGTAAGATGATTAAAATCATGATTAAATATAGGTTTGACACTTGGCACAATGTGATTGGGTCACTTAAACCTAGAGCTAATCAAAGGGTGACATGTGGCAAGGGTTTAATGTGTTAACCTAGCTATATAAGTGTTGTTATGAAAAAGAAAAACAACCAGCAGCCACTCCACTCCTTTGTCACGCCATTTTGAGGCTCTCCATCTATTCTTCTTCATCTCTCATCAATTCAAAGAGATTAGCCATCAATCTCTTGAATTAAGAACACTAGAAATTGTTTCTAGTGTCCTGTTTACATCTCTAACCTCTTAAAAGGCAGAACTTAAATTTCTAATTAATAGAAAAAGCTTTAGAAGCTGTTCAAGGGCTGCCATAGGTGTTCTTTGTGTGGACAAGCTAGAGGGATAACATTTGGTGTCCTGAAGACAAATCTCAAAGGCGCAGACACGCTGCAGTGCATCAAGAGGTTAGTGTAATCGTTCTTGATTTAATCTAGGGTTCTAAAATTAATCTGATTAATTTTAAAATCTTAAATGGCAAATACAGATCCAAAAACATATTAAAAGTGTTTTAATATGTTGTTTATCATTAAAATCAAATAGATAAAAATAAATCTTGCATGATGTATGTGACCCTAGGTGAAAATTTTTTAATTCATTGGTATAAACTTGTGTTTTTCACGCTTCCGTTCCTTCAATTGGTATCAGAGCCACTATATTTTCCATTTAGATTGATGTTTATATGATTTAATTGTGTGTTTGATCATGAGATCAAAAGTTCATTGCTGGTTGCAAAGCCAAGGTGGCGGCACAAATGATGAACACCATGGTGCGCATGGTTGATGCACCACAATGGTGTGCAAAGGTAAATGGATGGTGAATGTGCAATTGTTGTATGATCTAAGATCCATTTTATGTCTAATTAAATTTTGTAATTAGAATTTTTATCACACAATTAAATTATGATTCAAATCAGAATTTTAAAAATTGTTTGAATATGATTCAAATATGAATTTTTAAAGTTGTTTGAATCATATTTAAATCTGATTTTTTAAAATTGATTGAATAAAATTCAGATCTGATTTTTTTAAAAAATGTTTGAATGTGATTCAAATCTGATTTTTTAAAAAATGTTTGAATGTGATTCAAATCTGAATTTTTTAAAGTTATTTGAATGTGATTCAAATCTGAATTTTTAAATTTGTTTGAATGAGATTCAAATCTGAATTTTTAAATTTATTTGAATCATATTCAAATCTAGATTTTTAAGTTAAATATGAGATATTCAATTTAATTTAAGTATGTATGTTTTATTTAATTGCTAAATAGTGATATGCATGATGGATGATCATGGACTATAAAAGACCAATGTGATTGGATTTATTTCTTTTATGTTTCTTTGGGATTGTAAATTAATTAATTTATTTTAATTTATTTTGGGCATGTATTATTAAGTTTGTAACAATTTTTGGGGTTGTAATTTCATTTATTTAAGTTCTTGTAAATTCGCCTTGATATGCCAAGGATTACTATGTAATATTGGATTGCAAGAAGTTCAAGGAGGTCAAGAGCATTGGTGGGACCAGTGGGAGGAATTCAAGATCAAGTGTTGATTATGTGCTCCTTCAGCAACTCTTGTAAAATGAATGAATGAAATGCACCTAGGAATGCCCTGATTCAATTCTTGGTGGCTTAGAATTGAATCCCTTAGAAAGTCCATGATCATACCATATTTATTGCTTATCCATGAATGCATGAGATGTATGGGAATGTATGCTATTATATGATATATGCATGCTAATTGGATAATGTGTAAAGTGAGACCTTAATAGTAATTAGAATGACCATAAAATCTTCCAAACAAATGATTAAGTTGGAAATGCTATAATTAAAGTAATTATAACATAGGCCCTCCATTGGGGCAATTATTTTAAGAAATTTTAAATAGTTGCATAAGATGCAATTAATTTAAGAGATTTTCTTAAGAATAATTGTTAAGCATGAGATATTGTAAATATGTAAATAGTTTGGTGGCCAATATTGGATATACCTGAGGACATTAAAATTATTTGCATAATTACTGACTCAATGGGATCAACTTAACTAATGCAAGATAAGTCAATAATGGATGTACCTGAGATTTTGAGCATTAGGGGCTAGGTAAAGGATTGAACCTCACATGAGATGTGATGGGCAAAGAGTTGCTCACTTATAGTTTATTGTAATTCCAATAATGGATGTACCTAAGGATGATCAATAGAATTATAAGAATTCAATCACCCACTAGAAATCCATTTAACTAGGATTTTCGTTTTCCACTTTGGAAGTGTAGGATTCGCTAAGTTAGTGGGAGGACCAATTTGATTAACAGACCATAATCATTTTGGTTAAATACATGAAACATTTATTAATTAATCTGATTATTTTCTGCAGTTAATTTTCTGATAAAAATGAGCACAGAACAACCACCACCATCCAATATCCTTGCAAGCATACTTGATCACAATAGGTTGACAGGACCTAATCTGTTTGATTGGCTAAGAAATTTGAAACTTGTCTGAACCTTGAACATATAGGATATGTTCTAGATTCAAATGTTCCTAGTCCCTTACCTCCAGAGGCCACACAAAAGGAACATGAAACTTTGGATAAGTGGAAGGAGCATGATATGAGAGCTAAGTGTTACATGCTTGCTTCCATGAGTAATGAGTTATAAAAGCAGCATGAGAACATGTTGAGTGCGAGTGAGATCCTCCTTCACTTACAAGAGTTGTATGGTGAGCACAATAGGAATGCTAGGTATGAGATATCTAGACAGCTATTCCGTTTGAGGATGTCTGAGGGACAGAATGTTGGGGATCATGTCCACAAGATGATTCGGCTGATTGAGCAGTTGGAACATCTTGACTTCAACATGGATTTCCAACTACGGACGGATTTGATCCTTCAGTCCCTTCCTGAGTCTTTTGGGAATTTTGTGACAAATTTCCATATGACTAAACAGGAATGCACCTTAGCTGGTTTACTCAACATGCTGGTTATTGCTTAAAAGAATATGCCGAGAAATAAAGGAAAAGAGGTAGCTTTGATTGCGTCTTCTTTTGCTGGAAAGTCCAACAAGAAGAAGGTTAATAAGAAAAAGAAACCTCAGATTCCTGGTCCTTCCAAGAAAATAGCTAAACAGAAAAGGTAGACTAAAGCTGATGGAGGCAAAGGAAAGTGTTTCCACTGCTAAAAGGATGGGCACTGGAAAAGGAACTGCCCAGAGTATCTTGCTTCTCTGAAGGACAAGAAGGATACACCTTCGGAAGGTATGTGCATATCTTGTTATTTAGATTCCGATGATACTCATAGTTCATCTCCAGCTTGGGTTTTAGAAACTGGTGCCTGTTCTCACATTTCTAATGATATGCAGGAACTAGCAAATAGTAGCAGCTTGCGTTCTTAAGATATTAGAGTCCGGATTGGCAATGGCTCAACTGTTGAAGCTTTAACCATAGGATCTAAATCTTTTTACATGTTTGGACATGTTTTGTGTTTGGATAATATTTTATATGTACCTGATGCTTTTAAGAACATCATTTCTATATCTAGTTTGATTAGAAATGGCTATGGATTTCAGTTCACATATAATGTTTGCAATATTTATTTTAGAAATAAATATGTTGGTTCTGGTTGTATGAATGATGGTCTTTATTATTTGGATAATAATGACAAACACAAATTGAATGCAAGTGATCTAAAAGAATGCAATGCCATGGTGAAAACCAACTCAAGTTCAAAATATATTTGGCACTTAAGGTTATGTCTTGTTGTAGAAGATAGGATTGCAAAACTGGAGAAAATGGGGATTCTATCCTTATTGGGCTCTGAGCCTACTGCAACTTGTGAATCTTGCCTTCAAGGCAAAATGACTAGATCACCCTTTGTTGGACAAGGGCTAAGAGCTGAAAATATTTTGGAACTAATACGTAGTGATGTATGTGGTCCATTTAAGGAAATGGCCAGAGGAGGCTTTCATTATTTTATTACCTTTACTGATGATAAATCAAGATTTTGGTATTTGTATTTGATGAAATACAAACATGAATCCTTTGAAAAGTTTAAAGAATTTAAATCTGAAGTAGAAAATCAAACAAGAAAGAGTATTAAAGCTCTTCGATCAGATCGTGGAGGTGAATATTTGAATACTGAATTTGATGAATACTTGAGAGAGCATGGCATTGTTTCTCAGCTGACTCCTCCAGGAACGCCACAACTGAATGGTGTATCTGAAAGGACAAATTGTACCCTATTGGATATGGTACGTAGTATGATGAGCTATACTGATATGCCAATCTTCTTTTGGGGATTTGCATTAGAATCCGCTTTGTATATTCTGATTAAGATTCCATCAAAATCAGTTTCTTCCACACCTTATAAGATATGGCATGGAAGAAAACCAAGTCTTAAGCATGTTAAGATTTGGAGTTGTCCAGCTTATATCAAAAAGTTGAACACTGATAAATTGGAGACCAGATCAGAAAAAGGTCGATTTGTTGGATATCCAAAAGATAGTTTTTGTAACATCCTCCCGATAGCAATTCCGCACAGTCTACTGTTCCGGTGACCGGTGTCGGTCCGGACAGCTAGAACTTCTGGAAAAATATTTAAACTAAAGTGAGGAACCCAAATTTACTCAAATATTAATAAGAAAAATTTAGTAAAAATTTTAGAAATAAAATACAACCAAGTCAAATGAGCCGGTGCCCAAGCGAAGGGTAACCAGAGGGAAGTTGCGGTTCTCGCAACGATGAGCCCTAGACTCGGGAAAAATTTCATAAAATAATTTTTGGGACTCCAGAGAAGGGTCATTGAGGTTCCTATGGCATTAGAATGCCAAGAAAATATTTAGAAAAATTTTTCAATCGGTACAGACAATTTTGACCCGTTAAGCCAAACGGAGGGCATTTTGGTCATTTCGCCTTCAGAGGTGATTTTTGGCCGACTTTTCCAGTTAAGTAAATAATTAATATGACATAAAATATGAAGAAATATTGCTAAAAATTAAATTGAAATGTGATAGAGAAGAGAAGAAAAGAAAATGAAAGAAAATGCTAATTATGACATCATATGATGTCATTTAAATTTCTTCCACCAATCACAATTTGTTAAACTTATTAAAAGAGATAAAAGAGACCAAAAATATGAAAAACCAATCTGCATCTTCAACCTTGGGCAGCCTAAAAAACGTTGAGAGAGAGAGAGAGAAGAGGTTCCACCATTAAAGCTCCTTTAAGCTTCATTTCTCTCTTGTTTCCACTACTAAACCCTAACCCCTTTCATTAAACCTTGACCATATCACTTGGGGAAGCTTTTGGCAGCCAAGAAGAAGAAGGAAAGTGAAGTTTTAGCTTGAAGAAATCTGCCCTACAAGAGGTTAAAGTGAGGTTAGTGCTATCCTTTCACTCACACTCCTTTAATCCTTGTTAAAGCATCATTTTAAGTTAAGAAATTGTAAGAGTTTGAAGTAAGTTATATGTGTTAGGGCATCTTTAATTTTTGGCAGCCCTAAGGAAGGATGAGGTTGATTGTTTTAATGAATTTAGAATGGATAGAAATGATGCTTAAGGTATGAATATGCATGGATGTTGAATTAGTGTGCTAATTGAGGTTTATGGATAATTTAAATTGGACATAAGGGTTTTGAGAAGTGAAACTTGGATTTAGCTTATGGAATTATGAAAGAACATTATAAGGGTCAATTAGTGACCATTTTAGGTATGTTGACCATGAATTGGACTGAAAAATAGTATAGCCAAGTGAATGTGTAGGCTGCCTTGTTAGTGCAGCAGAGGGACTGAAAATTCAGTCCACTTGCACTGCCATAACTTTGGCTGTGTAGGTCCAATTGGTGTTTGGCCAATTGGACATGAAACTAGGCTTATAATGACACATTTTTGCTGAAGAAACCATGCCCAAAAGACCAAAGCAAGTAGACCAAAACTTGGCCCCAATCCGGACACCCTGCAACAGCCCCTGCAGAAATGTCCAAATGAACAGTAACTGTTCATTTGGCCATAACTCACTGTAGATTTGGTCAATTGACCTGAAATTTTTACAGCAACAAGTTAAGACATAGACAAACAACTTTCATGAAGAAATCTATCCCAAATTATGAGCAGAACCTAACCCAAATGGCAGTCACAATTACTGTTCAAACCTGCAACTCTGCAGATTTTCATTTGAGCAGCAATGTTTGGAGGACTATAACTCTCTCTAGAAAACTCGGATTTAGGCGATTCTTGAACCGATGGAAACCTAAGGTATGGTAGAACATTTCATAAGAAGAAAGTTAGACCAAATTATGAACTTAACTTGATCAAATTACTGACCAAATTTGGACCAAAAATCTGCCAGACCCAAAATCTCAGCATGAACAGTGCACATGAACAGTAAACTTATTTTGACCATAACTTGAGCTACAAAACTCCAAATGGAGTGATTCAAAAAAAGAAATTCAACTAGACAAAATAAGGAACATTTTTTATGAAGGAAGTTTTGTCAAATTCCAACAGTAAATTGACCAATGAAACAGTGCAACTTCGGAGCACCAAAACCGAAAATTGGCAATTTTGCCAAAATGACCTAAGCTTTGAGAAAGTGACCAAAACCAACAAGTTTTAAATGAAAAATGTAGTATGGTGGAAGTGCCAAAGTCAATGTATATATTTTCTATGCAAAAGTCAACATTTTAGTTTACTAATGAAGTGAATAGTGACATGAAAACTTGAAATAAGCTTGGAAATGGATTTGGTAATCAATTCTAACAAGTTTTAAATGCAAAATGTGGCATATTGGGAATGCCAAAACCCATGTACCTATTTTCTATCCAAAAGTCAACATTTTTGTTGACCAATGAGGTGAATAGTGACACCAAAACTTGAAGAATTCAAAAGTATCCAATAAGCTTGGAAATGGTATTGGCAACCAATACCAACAAATTTGAAATGCAAAATGTGGTATCTTTGAGAACTTAGATTCAATAAATTTATTATGTATTAAAAAGTCAACAATTTGAGTGAATAGTAATATGAATAGTAATACAAAGACACAAAGTACAATAACTAGATTGGTAGAACAAATTAAGGTATGAAAATTTAGAAATGCATCTAGGGAACTTTAAATTGCAATTGACAATTAGTACTAGCGAAGGTAAAACTCAAAATGTGGGATCTTGGTGTAATTAGAATTAATATATCCATTAAGTATGAAAAAGTCAACATTTTGGTTGACTAGTAAGGGAATAGTAATCAAGATGATTAGTAAATTAAGATGAAGACCTAGAACCAATTCTAAGCTTAAATGCTTAGAATTGTATGACAAATGTAGACTATGCATCCTAGTCAAAATTGTTAAAAAGAAATTAAGGCCATAAATTTGAAATCCATGAAATGTTTATGGATTACTTGAAACATGAAAAAATAGTCACCTAACTGATGTGAATAGATAGTTAGGGCTTATATGCCCATCACAAATGGAATTCATAAAATATTAATAACTCAACTGGAAATATAAAATTTGAAATTACATAAGTAGATTCTTGAATGTATAAATGAGAAAAGCAAAAATGTTTTGAATACAATGGTACATGTGAACCATTGTTTAGAATTGTGATCAAAATGAATAACATAATGAATGGATAAATAAACCATATTAATGTATGAATGAGACATTAGTTCTCATTATTGTAAAGAGGAGAAGTATTTTGAGTACAATGGTATAAAAGAATAATTGATGTGAATTGTGATCATATAAATGATCAAATGAATGTATGAATTATGATTGAAATTTATCATGAAATAATGAAGTCATAAAGCACAATATATTAACATTTTAAAGTATCAAATGCCCTAGTATACCTAACAAGATTGGTTTGGATAGTTTGGCATGCCAATAGGGTATTGTTTTAGCAGTACTACGAAAGGAAAGGCTTTATGCCTGTATTCATGGCTTTATGCCCGTATCCATGGCTTTTATGCCCGTATTTATGGCTTTTATGCCAATTATGCGATATCATGGCTCTTTAGCCATACTGACTACATACGTGGTTGACGTTCTGCGTCCCATGGTATGACGGCCCGAGGCACCGCGGTGTCCAGTGCCAACGACCCGTTATCCAGTCCAGTCGTCTAGTATAGGTTACTTGGGCAGTCAATTAAAGTATTATTCAATTCAGGCAACTAAGTTAAGTTAAGTATAATGAAAATCCAGTACAATTAAATTAAGTATTGAATGAATAAGCAAAAGAGATTAGCAAAAGAAACATAACAAAAATATAAATTGCAGGACCGTACAGACTTGAAATACAATACAGATAGAATAAATTATATACCTGCTAGTATTACTGAAAAGTTATAAACTAAGCACTTCCAAAGAGGAACAAACTAGTATATAAGATCGTTGATACTAGAAATACCATACCAAATTAAATTGATTCTTGAGTATCTGAATTATCATTTATTTCTTTCTTTACTTGTATATATTATTTCTGGTTATATTATTGCACCACTAAGCAGAAATGCTTAGCGCGATGGAATTGCTTCCTCACGCAGGTACTGAAGGTAAAACCAGTAGACTGTCGACTGAGATTTTTGGAGTCCAGATCTGCAGAAGTGTCAGAAGAGTTCAAGATTGTCACCTCCTCAGCAATGCATGTAGATAGGGCTCATTTTATACATGTTATGTATATTGTTCATTCCTAGCACATTGTAAATTATTTGTATATCTGGTACAAAATAAACTCATTTAATTAACCTATGAATTATGGAAGCTATTCAAAGTAAGTATTTTAGTATGTGAATTGAATTTGAGTTATAATGAGATTATACTTGTGAATATTGAGATATTGAAAATCTAATGAGATTTCTGAGAAATCTGAATACTGTATTGAGATACATTAAGTTTGAGAAATTGAGTATATATTGAAATTGTCTTTGGTAGGTTCAGAAGAACTGTTAGTCCAAATTACAGCCGACACTTTGTCGGATTATCGTTAAAATTTTTGCAATTTCCAATTTAGTTAGATTTTGATAAAAGTAAAAATAGCCTAAATCTTCAATAAAGTTTTTGAATAAATAAATCAAGAACTGTAATGAAATCAGATAAAATAGAGTGCTCCAGCACACTGAGTGGCATAACTTGCTCGGCTACACTGTAGTCGGGTAAGGGGTGTCACAGTTTTGGATATTATTTTTATTTGCCTACTTCACAAAAGGTTGTGATAAGTAGAGATGCCACATTTCTTGAACAATAGTTTGTTCAAGAAGGAGGCAAAGGAAGGCAAATAGAGTTAGAATTGGAGAATTCTGACTAACCAACAGATCATATGGATATAGATCCATCTAGTCAACCTATACCAGTTGATGAAACATCTACAGCTGTTCCTCGTAGAACAACCAGGGTATCTCACTCACCAGTGAGATATGGTTTTCTTTATGAAGAAGAACAAGAGTTGTCTATTCATGAAGAAGTAGTTCATGGAGATGATCCACTTACCTATGAAGAACCTATATCAGATATAGACTCTTCAAAATAGATTGATGCTATGAAATCCAAGATTGATTCCATGTATAAGAATCAAGTTTGGGATCTTGTTGACCCACTTGAAGGTATTGTACCTACAGGGAACAAATGGGTTATCAAGAAGAAAATTGGTTCTGATGGAAAGGTAGAGACCTATAAGGCAAGGCTAGTAGCGAAAGGGTTTCGCCAAAGGCAAGGAGTCGACTATGAGGAGACTTTCTCGCCTGTTGCCATGCTTAAATCAATTGGGATTTTATTAGCAATAGCTACATACTATGATTATGAGATTTGGCAGATGGATGTCAAAACAGCTTTTCTCAATGGATACATTGAAGAAAACATTTTCATGGAACAACCTAGGAGTTTTGAATCCCAAGATGGTTCCAAGGTATGCAAGCTAAAGCGATCCATTTATGGGTTGAAATAAGCTTTGAGGAGTTGGAACATCTGTTTTGATGAAGCCATTAAATCCTTTGGTTTTATCAAAAATGAGGATGAGCCATGTGTATATAAGAAGATTAGTGACAGTGCTATCACTTTCCTTATCTTATATGTGGATGACATACTGTTGATGGGTAATGACATAGGTATGTTGACAACTATAAAGGTATGGTTGTCAAATACATTCTCCATGAAAGACTTAGGGGAGGCAACCTATATTCTTGGGATTCGCATATATAGAGATAGAGCGAAAAGAATAATTGGTTTATCCCAAAGTCTATACTTGGAAAAGGTGTTAAAGAGGTTTAACATGCTTGATTCCAAGAGAGGATTGTTACCAGTGAGACATGGTATCCACGTTTCTAAAGAGATGTCTCTAAAGACACCTGAAGAAAGAGATAAGATGGCCAGGATTCCATATGCTTCAGCTATTGGAAGTTTAATGTATGCAATGTTGTGTACTAGGCCGGATATCGCATATGCTGTTAGTTTGACTAGCAGGTATCAATCCAATCTAGGATTGGAACACTGGATAGCTATCAAGAATATCCTTAAGTACTTGAGAAGAATTAAGGATTTATTCTTGATTTATGGAGGTGGAGACTTGCAATTGTATGGTTATACTGATTCTGATTTCCAATCAGATATCGATGATAGAAAGTCTACCTCTGGATATGTGTTCATTTGTAATGGAGGTGCAGTCAGTTGGAAGAGTTCCAAACAGAGCACGACTATAGATTCCACTACAGAGGCTGAGTATATTACTGCATCAGATACTGCAAAGGAAGTTGTTTGGATAAAGAAGTTTGTGACAGAACTTACAGTAGTTCCTTCCATTGAGTCAGCAGTTCCACTACACTGTGACAACAATAGAGCAATCATACAGGCTAAGGAACCAAGGTCTCACTAGAAATCCAAACACATAGAAAGGCGCTACCACATTATCAAAGAAATACTTGGGCGAGGCAATGTAGCCATGCAGAAAATAGCATCAGCTGAAAACCCAGCTGATCCATTCACTAAGCCTATGTCATAGACTCAGTTAGACCGACATCTTGAGAAGATAGGTCTAAGATATTGTAATGAATGGCTCTAGTGCTAGTGGGAAATTGTTAGTAGTATGCCCTAGAGCATATAATTTAGTATGTATCTTGTACATATTTTTACTAATAAAAGGCATTTCCACTTTTCCGTTTACATAATATATTTATGTGTAATAGAAAAGGTCCAATGATATTTTGTTAGAAATATTATTCTTAAGTTGTTAAGAATATGAGTGATAATATTTCTAGTACAAAGTATCATAAATAGGTTCACAATCGAGGATACTTCATAATAAGGACATGACTTATCCAGTAAGATTGTATTCATATTTGTTCCCAAGTTATTTATATGAGATATAAAAAAGATAGAATGGTGAGTCTCATGCCATATAACAAACATGATAGGCACTTATAAATGATAAGTAGGCCAAACCAGTGACACTTATGATAAGCACATGGAGTTTACTCTTGTCAATGTTTTGTCATAAATCATATCAGTGCATATAATCTTTAGACCTGAGATAGCACAGTTATCTTCTATATAGGTAGTTTGAGTTTGATACTGCTTTCATACTTGTACTATGTATGGGTATATGGGCATCTGTTGGCTCCTACTAGTTATATATGGAGGTAGGTATTGATCAAGATGGAATCTGTTCCTCTAAGTAAATAGAGATAAAATCCTATGTTCTTTTAATTGTTCTTGATGTTTCAAGTTCCTAGCCAAGACAGATAGATTTATTCAGAAAAGAGTTTCTGATGAGAAAATGTTTTTAATCAAGAACTGGAATTAAAAGAGAACATAATATTTATAGCAAATGGAGTTTGACATAAACCATGACTCCAGCTTGAGTTCGAATTTTGTAACAGAGAGATTCTAGTGCATGGTAACATATGATTATAGGTTCATTTAAGGTAAGCCTTATTACTAATTGGGTGGTCATGGCATGCAATGCTAGGTGTTAACCATGGTCTATGAGGTTCATAAAATGATTTAGACAAATCATTTATGGTAAGAAAGAGTTCTGATGATATTAAGAGTTGATATCATGTCTCATTGCCAATTAGTGATGAGCCTAGTAAGTCATACACATACACAAGTTATCACCTATTTAAATATAATTTAATTAATTAATTAAAGAGTTTAATTGATTAATTAAATAGGTTTGGTTTGCAATTAAATTGCAAAGTCCCAAACATGACTTGAAACCAAATCTAGATTATTGGATGTATAGTATAAGTTAAATTTATATTTTAAGTGTTTAAATATGAATTTAATTAATGAGAAATTAATTTATAGAGATTAATTAATTAATTTATATTTGATATAAATTAAAAAAAAATTATTATTTTGGGTTAAGAACTCAAAATTAATACACAGGGGCATTTTGGTCATTTCACAGTGTAACACGTGGCACCATGAGATGGTGACACATGGGATTACACATAAGCTTGCCAAATGTTTTTAAATCATGTAAGATGATTAAAATCAAGATTAAATATAGGTTTGACACTTGGCACAATATGATTGGGTCACTTAAACTTAGAGCTAATTAAAGGGTAACATGTGGCAAGGGTTTAATGTGTTAACCTAGCTATATAAGTGTTGTTATGAAAAAGAAAAATAACTAGCAGCCACTCCTCTCCTTTGTCACACCATTTTGAGGCTTTCCATCTATTCTTCTTCATCTCTCATCAAGTCAAAGAGATTAGCCATCAATCTCTTGAATTAAGAACACTAGAAATTGTTTCTAGTGTCCTGTTTATATCTCTAATCTCTTGAAAGGCAGAACTTGAATTTCTAATTAATAGAAAAAGCTTTAGAAGCTGTTCAAGGGCTGCCATAGGTGTTTTTGGTGTGGACAAGCTAGAGGGACAACATTTGGTGTCCTGAAGACAAATCTCAAAGGCGCAGACACTCTGTAGTGCATCAAGAGGTTAGTTTAATCATTCTTGATTTAATCTAGGGTTCTAAAATTAATCTGATTAATTTTAAAATCTTAAATGGCAAATACAGATCCAAAAACATATTAAAAGAGTTTTAATATGTTGTTTATCATTGAAATTAAATAGATAAAAATAAATCTTGCATGATGCATGTGACCCTAGGTGAAAATTTTTGAATTTAATGGTATAAACTTGTGTTTTTTCACGCTTCTGTTCCTTCAAACATACCACATTTTTCATTCTAAAGTTGTTGGTATTGGTTGCCAATACCATTTCAAAGCTTAGTGTTAGTTATTCACAATTTTTAGATTTTAAGAACTAAGTTTACTATTCTATTAGTCATTTGTACAGCAGGAATTTGGTAAAATTGTCTTCATGAAAGTTATTTCTTATTGTGTCTAGTTACATTTCCTTTTTCAAATCACTCCATTTGGAGTTTTCTAACTCAAGTTATGGCCTAAATATCATAACTGGCAGGATTGTAAATTTTTTAGATTTTCTGGACAAAACCAAATCTATAGTGTTTTGTATACTGACTACAGGTCAATTTTGAATATGTTATGATCAAAATGTGGGTTTGATTTCTTAATGAAAGTTGTAGGTCTATATCTCAGCTATCTTCTGGTAAAATTTCAGATCAATTGGACCTTTCTACGCTGACTTATGACAAAATGAATAAATACCATTCATTTGGTCATTTTGCCCAGTCAGAATGCAAGTCACCCGGATTAGGGAAATTTTTAGGTCAACTTGGTTTGGTTTTATGGGCAGGATTTCTTCATCAAAGTTGTGCCATTATGTGTCTAGTTTCATGTTCAATTGGCCTTGCACCAATTGAACCTATACAACTCCATTTATGGCTGCCTAAACCTGCTAGACTCATACCCAGTCCTACAGGTTACCAAGGGCAGTATACCTAATTTCAATTCCAACATCCTTACTAACTTCAATTCCTCCTCACACATATTCAAATAGTCACTAATTGACTATTATAAAGTTAACATACCATTACATGAGAAAACCCTAATGTTGTTCAAGTGTCCATATTTTTTTCAAGTTTTTTCATTCATTCAACTTGCATTTCACTTATACAAACATATTCGATCACTCATCTCATACCAAGGGTAGCTCATAACCACTTTGCTATCAAGCAAAATCATCAAACCCTAACCAACCCTAGCTGTCGAAATTATAAGGGTGCATACGCACACATTTTTATGTTGTTTTCTTACATTTCCTACTTATTTCATGCCATTAAATATGAATTAAATCAAAAGTAGTAAGAGTTGGACACTAACCACTTGGAACAGAATTTCTCCCTTCACAAAACTTCCTTTTTTCTTCCCCTTCTTGCTGCCTAGTAGTAATTTAAGATGTGAGGATCAAGTTTAGTGTAGGGCTTGAGTGATTTCATGGTGAGGTTTGGTGTGGAGTGAAGCTTTGGTGGAGCTTCAATGGTGGAATGGGTGGAAGGGAGTGTTTCGGCTGGTTGATGAGGGAGAAGATGGCTGATAACTTTTGTTTATTTTTATCTCTTTTTATTTGTTTTAAGTGGGCTTGGTTAATGGTTATTGGTGGTAATGGTTTAATGACATCATGGTGATGTCATAATTAGCCTTTTATCTCATTTTCTCTTCTTTTCTTCTCTACTCATTTTCAATTTACATTTTAGTAATATTTATTCACATTTTATGTCATAATAATTATTTACTCAACTGGACAAGTCTGCCAAAAGTCATCTCTGAAGACGAAATGACCAAAATGCCCTCCATTTTGCTTAACAGACCAAAATTTTCTGAACCTATTGAAAAAAATTTTCTAAGCATTTTATTCGCATTCTAATGCCTTAAAAGCCTCAATGACCCTTCTCTGGAGTCCCAAAAATTATTTTATGAATTTTCTCCCTGGTCTAGGGCTCCTAGTTGCGAGAACCATAACTTCCCACTGGGTTGCCCATCGTTAGGGCACCGGCTCATTTAACCTGGTTGTATTTTATTTCTAAAATATTTCCTAAATTTTTCTTATTAATATTTAAGTTATTTATGGTTCCTCACTTTAGTTTAAATATTTTTCCAGATGTTTAAGCTGTCGGGATCAACACTGGTCACCGAAATAGTAGAATATACGAAATTGCTACAATGAGGGTGTTACATTCCCTACCTTTTCCTTAGAGATTCTAGAAAGCCAAATTGGATAAGCAGTTTGGGATGTTTTTAGAAGTTTTACAAAAACTTTATATCAACATCCCCTTCACTGAACCACTCTATCAGATGCCATCCTACACCAAATTCCTTAAGGAAATTTTGTCAAAGAAAAGAATGCTGGAAGACTATGAGACTGTTGCTCTAACAGAGGAATGCAATGTAATACTGCAAAACAAACTACCTCCAAAGCTGAAAGATCTAGGAAGCTTCTCCATACATTGTCTCATTGGTGATAAGAAAATAGATAAGGCCCTCTGCAATCTTGGGGCAAGTGTGAGTTTAATGCCTCTATCAATATGCCAAAAGCTGAAAGTTGGAGAACTAAAATCCATAACAATTTCATTATAATTGGCTGACCGGTATGTTAAATATCCTGTGGGAATACTTTAGAACTTTCCTATCAAGGTGGGAAAATTTTTCATTCCAGTTGACTTTGTTGTCCTTGAGATGGAAGAGGATGTGCAAATCCCCATCATCTTAGGAAGACCTTTCTTGGTAACTGTCGGAGCAATCATAGACGTAAAAAATGGGTGACTGACTCTCAAGGTAGGGGATGAAGAAGTGGAATTCAACTTGTTTGACATAATAAAGCACAAATTTGAACCTGATGAATGCCTTAGAGTTGACATAGTTGACAAATAAGTAGGGGAGGAATTTCATAAGGCCCATCCTGAAGATCCTCTTGAAGCATGCATTGTGTACAACCTCACAGCAAATGATGATAACATAAAAATAGCAGACTGTGCACAATATTTAGCAGCTCATCCACTCCTACCCTTGGCTCAAGCTTTCAAGGTAGAAGAGCTGAAGGAGGAACAAACCAAAAGCAATCCGGAGAAAAATTCTGAACAAGTAAAACTCAAACCTCTTCCCTCTACACTAAGGTACACATTCTTGGACTCAAATTCTAAATATCCTGTTATTATTAATACCAGTCTATCTGAAATAGAAGAGGAAAAATTACTAAGAGTGCTTAGGACACATAACAAGAGCATAGGGTATAAAATAGAAGACCTGAAAGGGATTCATGCTTCCATTTGTGTGCATAGGATACCTATGGAAGAAAACAGTAAACCCACTATTGAACATTAAAGAAGACTTAACCCAAACATGAAAGAAGTAGTGAAAAAGGAAATTTTGAAGCTATTAGATGCAGGCATTATATACCCGATCTCTGATAGCAAATAGTTAGTCCAGTGCATGTAGTGCCTAAGAAAGGTGAGATAACTGTCATTTAAAATACAAACAATGAACTAATCACTACTAGGTTAGTTACTGATTAGCGCATGTGCATAGACTATAGGAAATTGAATAGTATCACTAGAAAGGACCATTTTCCTCTTCCTTTCATAGACCAAATGCTAGAAAGATTAGTAAAATATTCCTACTTCTGCTATCTAGATGGGTATTCAGGATTTTTTTAAATTCCTATTCATCCAAAAGATCAAGAAAAGACCACATTCACATGCCCTTACAGAATATTTGCATATAGAAGAGTGCCTTTTGGTCCTTATAATACCCCTACTACTTTCCAAAGATGCATGATAGCTATTTTTTCTTATTATATTGAACATATCATGGAAGTTTTTATGGATGATTTTTCTGTTTTTGGCACCACTTTTGATGATTGCTTAGCTAACCTATCCAAAGTGTTGCAAAGATGTGAAGAATCAAACCTAGTCCTGAATTGGAAAAAATGCTACTTCATGGTAAGAGAAGGTATAGTTCTCAGTCATCTGATATCAGAAAGAGGGATTAAAGTTGACAAGGCGAAGGTTGAGATCATTAAAAAGATGCCACCACCAACATTAGTCAAAGGAGTATGAAGCTTTTTGAGACATGCAGGCTTCTACTAGAGATTCATCAAAGATTTTTCCAAAATAGCTAAACCATTGACAAATTTATTAAGTCAAAATGTTCCCTTTGATTTTGATGAAAATTGCCTTATTTTTTTCAATAGGATAAAAGAAGTCTTGATTTCAGCACCCATTATGCAACTACCTAATTGGGAGCTACCATTTGAAATCTTGTGCGATGCTAGTTATTATGCTGTGGGAGCAGTACTTGGAAAAAGGAAAGATAAAAAGCTCCATGCCATCTATTATGCTAGCAAGACACTTGATGATGCACAAATCAATTATGCTACCACAGAAAAGGAATTCCTAGCAGTAGTGTTTGCAATTGACAAATTCAGATCCTACTTAATCCGGTCAAAAGTCATTATATTCACAGATCATGTTGCCATCCGGTACCTTTTAAACAAGAAGGAGGTGAAACCAAGGCTGATTCAATAGATTTTACTCCTGCAAGAATTTGACCTTGAAATCAAGGACAAAAAGGATCCGAAAATGTAGTAGTTGACCATCTCTCCAGGCTAAAACTGGAATACACAAGAGACATCCAGGATTGGCCAATTGATGATTCATTTCCCGATGAGCAATTATTAGCCTTATCCCTAGTTCCTTGGTATGCTGATTTTGTCAATTTTCTTGTGTGCAGAGTTTTAGCACTTAACATGACTTATTAGCAAAAGAAGAAATTTTTACATGATGTCTGATACTATACATGGGAGGAACCTCTGCTGTACAAGAGATGCAATGACGAGCTGATAAGACGATGCATATCGGAAGAGGATATAAAGAGTATTCTCCAGCATTGCCATTCCTCACCATATGGGGGACACTTTGGCACCATAAAAATAGCAGCTAAAATTTTACAAGTAGGATTTTACTGGCCTAACCTGTTTAAGGATGTGAGATCCTTTGTGCTAGCTTGTGATCAATGCTAAAGAACAGGTAACATCTCCAGAAGGAATGAAATGCCACTGCACGGTATACTTGAGGTAGAAATATTTGATGTGTGGGGGATAGACTTTATAGGCCCATTCCCCTCTTCTTTTGGAAACAAGTATAGTTTGGTTACTGTTGATTACACATCAAAATGGGTAGACAGTAGCCACGCCAACCAATGATGCCAGAGTGGTCACAAAGCTCCTTAAGAATAACATTTTCACAAGATTTGGTACACCACAAGTAATAATCAGCGATGGAGGAAGTCACTTCTGTAACCAACAATTCGAAAACACTATTGAAAAAGTATGGAGTGACTCACAAGGTGGCCACACCTTATCATCCTCAAACCAGTGGTCAAGTAGAAATTTCAAATAGGGAGTTGAAACGAATCCTAGAGAAAATAGTAAACCACTCAAGGAAGGATTGTTCTATGAAGTTAGATGATGCATTGTGGGCATACCACACTGCATATAAAACTCCAATTGGAATGACACCCTTTCGGTTAATTTAGGGGAAATCATGACACCTCCCTATCGAACTTGAACACAAAGCCTCTTTGGCGATTGGACCACAATTTTGACCTCAAAGGCTTTGGTGAAAAAGACTTTCTGACTCAATGAGTTGGAAGAAATTCGACAGGATGCGTATGAGAATGCCAAAATCTTCAAAGACAATACCAAAAGATGGCATGATAGATGCATAGCAAGAAAAGAAAAAAGAGAAGGAGACCTTGTCCTACTCTTCAACTCTAGACTAAAACTTTTTCTAGGAAAGTTGAAATCAAGATGGTCAGGTCCATTTAAGGTTATGCAAATCTTCCTGCATAGAGCTGTGAAAATCTGGAGTGAAACCTCAAGAGCATTCAAAGTGAAAGGGCAAAGGTTGAAACCATATTTTCAAGGAGAACCCATAGAGGAGGGAACCAACTGTACCTTCAGTAACCCTCCAGTTAGACCATGATAGAATGAAGGCAGAGTTGAGCTAATGACTCTAAACAAGCGCTCTTTGGGAGGCAACCCAAAATTTCTATTTTTATTTTATTTTTACTTTATTTTATAATTTCCTTTATTTCAACTCTTATTTGTATTTTGTGTTTTTTTATGCTTTACTTTGTAGGCACCCTAAGTCTCAAATCTGTAAGAAGCAAGAACTAAGAGCAATAAAGGAGAGGAGACATCAAGTCTAAACCGCACAAGAGGAGACCGTACGAAACCAGGGAAATTAGCTCTGTTGCTAACCTTTTCATTCATTTTATGCATAGTGATAAGCATTAATTTTTCATATGGGAAGAATTGGAGAGTCTGAACATTACACCGGTTATGTATTAGTTTTATACGCCCCGTGTAATCTTCTAGGATCCAAGAAAAACCACTGCATAAGCCCCGAAAACTTACACGGGTTGACTCCGTGTAACATTACACTGGTCATGCTTTGATAATAGAAAGGGAAACTTTAAATTTGAAAGAGACATAATGTTACACGGGTCCCTGAGTAAAGTTACACAGGCCGTGTAACTCGACAAAAAAAGAAAAATCTCAGACAGAAAGTTACATGGGTCTCCAGGTCAGGACCCGTGTAGTGATACAGAACGCATGTATCATGTCACAAACGCGACTCCTTGTGCGCGGAATGTGCAAAATGAAGGGTCACAACGACCCTTTAAATTCATCCCACTCCATTAAAGTCCCTCATAATCAAAAACCCTACCTCTCTGAGCCTCTTCCCCTATAAAAACTGTCACACCCTACCCCTCTGTAAGGCATAACATGATCCCGTAGTATACCTAATGAATTACCAACTCCGTCTACTGATAATCCATTAAATACACTACAAGGGATTTTAAAAACTTTTCTTACTTCTTTTACAGTGGTGAGCACTATTTACAGGTGTTAAAAAAAACTTTTATGAACGGAAGTGAAACAGCTAACTCATTTGAATTATTTGGAGTTTCTGTAAAAATTTTGGCAGAGTGCCATCTGTATTTTGGATAAAACAGTTCTTCAGAAAACCTGTAAAAAGCACTTCAATAGATTTCCAAATCTCAACTCCAACATATTTCTCAAAACAACACATTTCTCAACTCAAATCCACAGTGATTTTTCAAAGACTGAGGTAAAAGAAATATAATATAATTTTTACAAGCCAAAATAACTCATAATTATTTTGCAACTTCAATGTACAATTTTTATTTACAACTACTCAAAACCAACAATAATATTTACATACAGTGAACGTACATTACATTACAAAATACAAAATATTGGTATACTCATTATACCCGGTAGTCTCTCGCTGGAGGTACTAGCAGCCTAGTCTGCTGCACTGTCTGTCTGTCTACCTGCGATAGCAATAAAAAGCTATCGCTGAGACAATGTCTCAGTGGTGCACAACATTAGCTAAATACAAATTTAAATCACAATTCATAATTCAAATAAATAGTGGATACTTAAAAACCATAGTTAAATTCAAGACAATACTGTCATAAGGAATTTAAAACAATATCACAATAAATCTCAATAATTAAAACATAGTTAAATTCGAAAGACAGTAAATGTCAATAAGGATTTAAACTTCATTCCACAAATTATCAAATCGCATAACAACACAATTTAGTCGAATAAGTTAAGAATACAGTGTTGCCAATTCATTCACAACTTAAGCCATGACACAAATTTCCGATCAATGCCGCGTTGTACACCACGACAAAGCAATCACAACCCCACTAATCGAAATCAATGAGGAAGGGAGCTAGCTATATAATGAGTACTCATCCGATCACCTCAACTGGTAAACCAGAGAGGGAGAAAAATAAACGATCACGACTCCATAAATGGAGAAGGAAAATAAACGATCACAACCCCATAAATGGAGAAGGAATGATATGATACTGTCATGCTAAGTGTGAACACAAAATCAATTCCAAACATTTTATTCAAATGATTCGTGAGAATCCAATAAATTTCCAAAGTCATAATTTCATTCACAAAACGGCATCACAATTCATAAGTAACTTCAATTTTCACAAATCACACTAAATAATTTTTTCCACAGTTTCAAACCATTTACAATACTTTTCAAGCAATAAGTATCCATTCAAACACATTTCCATAATTAAAAACAATAATATACAAATAGTCATAATTCATTTCAATTGAAAAATTCAAAAGAAATACTATTGTGCACAAACACAATTTAAATCAATAACATACAATTAATCATATGAAATCTTATTCAGAGTAAAATCAGTTGAAAACTAGTTGTGCACAAACCTCTGATAGTTGTCTCCTGGTCTGGATTCAGTGTTTCCTTCCCTTTTCCTGAGTCTTTGGTAACTGAGAAACACAATTTGAAGTGTTTCAGTACTAAATTAAACTGTCTCTAACAATAATGTTCGATAATTAATTCACTGAATACCTTTATTTGCTTAATCAACCCATATATCGACCCTCGATGCGTTTTAGGTAAATTAGGTTTTAGTGTCATTAATATGTCACATTCGATAGGGTTTTAGGGTTGGTACGTTTTACCAAACTCATTTCCTTGTTTAGTGCATTTTAATGCAACTTGCTGGATTCCGGGATACTAGTTTGACCTAGCCGGACGACCTAGTTCCCTCGGTTTTTAGGTTTCGGTCAAAACTACAAACTTGTAGATCTATGTCTTATGGAACGCGGGGCAAAATTTTAGATCATTCTGAGTTAAGTAGACCAAGTTATGGTCATTATACTATTGCTGGTCAATTGGCATCAACTTAGGTTAATTTTAAGTCAATTTGGTCAACTTTGGTTCGGCCAGTTTTTGGACCAGAACTTGTGCAAGCTGTTTGACTTGCTTATGGTCATTTCTGGGCTTTGGTTTCTTCATAAGACTTGTAGGTATGGGTCTTAACTATTCATGGTTAAAATTTCAGGTCAATTGGACCTGTTTTGAGTGAGTTATGACCTAAAAACTAACTGCTGCCAAATTAGTCAGTTTTCAGGTTTCAATTGCACTTAATCCGAATTGGTCATTTTTCATGTCACCTTGCAAGCAGAATTTTGGTATGCTTTCTCAATGAAAGTTGGCACATTTTGTGCCTAGTTTCACCTCCAATTGGTCTCATACCAATTGAGGTTACACATTTAAAGTTATAGGCTAAAATGCATACTGCCCTTAATTACCTTGCTTAAACATACCTCAATTACACACTTACATTACTATATGTCCACTTCCCTTACCAATTCTGCTTTGGTTCATTACCAAAACCATATTCCACTTTACATTAACATCACTTTGGGCAGATTACAAACATCCTTAATACACTAATTAAAACTCACATTTGCAAAGTCTAAGTACAATCACATATACTCCTAACATTACTAGTTCTTACATACACTTTACACAATCAATCTCTATACATATCTATCAACCTTAATGTCAATATTTCTGCCAACACCTTCATGAACACATACATTTATTCAAGAATCCCAAGGCTGCCGAAAAGCTTCCTCAACACCAAAGTGTCCTACAATTCATCAATTTCCATTCCAAGTGCAAAATCACCATATACATATGGAATAATTTACTAGGATATTAAATCACCCTAACCAACATCATTTCTCATCAAATATATGTACAAATATTTCATCAAATACATAACTCCATGGCTGTCCAAAATGAACATATCAATAGCTTCTCAAACTTGAAATTTTTCTTCACAAAACCAACACCCATAATATGAACACAAAGTTTAACAAAGCAATCTTTAAAAATACAAACTTACCTTATGGTTGGAACTTGCTAAACCTTGATTAAACTTCTTGATTTTGGTATCAAGCTCTTCCTTATGATGTGTAGACAATTTTTAATGAAGCTATCTAAGTGATTGGAGTTGAAATGGAGGAGTGGATCAAGCTTGAAGGCCAAACGGCAATGGAGGTCTTTTGGTTCTTCAATTCGGCAAGGTTGGTGATTTGGAGAAGATGAAGTTTCTGGTGGTGTAATGGAAGTACACCTGCCCCACTTTGTTTTTACTTTATTCCCTTAATGGCCCACTCACTCAATTAATCATATAATATGTTAAATTCCCACTTATTCCACATTAAACCCTTAATTTTCACTATTTACTTTAGGTACCACCAAATTAATTTTTCATTTCATTTTCTAAGTGTAATATTATTTATTTTTAATGGAAATTTAGGTCAAAAGACAATTCGGGGTGTCAAATGACCATAATGCCCCTATTCGGGTTGCATTCCCGATTTTTCGAATAACAGGGTTTTATGCATTTTCGATTTCTCACTTTTCTTTGTACTAATTATTTAATTTTTCTTTGATCTTTCTAATGATATTTATTCTTCTATAAGGGTCTATTTAAGTCCTAAAAATGTTTTCCAGGGTTCCCCGCAGTCCAGGGTTAGTCAACGGTCCACGCCGTGACTTCCCAGTCACCCATCGCTAGGGTTCTCGGCTCGCTTAACTTGGTTACCTTTCTTTGATATTATTTTTCCTTTGTTTTTCTTGTATTTTCTTTTCTTGTATTTCATTATTTTATGTCTCCTCACTCATATTGAAGTGTAGTTCTAGGCATCCTAGCTGTCCGGACAACACTGGTCACCGGAGCAGCAGAACGCACTACCGAACTTAGGGGTGTTACAAAAACCCCTCAAATCTTCTTCTTCCCTCACAAACCCTAGCCTCTTATTCTTCAAAAACTATCAATGGCACCTGCAAAAAGACTTGCCCAATGAATGTGCTCTTCCTCAAGGCAAGGAGTCCATTCCACACCTTATCCTCCTTAGCCATCACCCCAATGCCTGAGAACCAGGCAAACCCAGCCACGAACCGCACCACAACCACCCCAACCATAACCACAACAACTCGAACCACAGCTACAAGCTGAACCACAACCCGAGTTTTCCATAGCTTGGCCATTCAGAGACAGCACCCACCGAGACTTTTGTGCCCGGCTCAACAACAGGAGGATTATCTCCACCAAATACATGGATTTCAGGCTGTTGGAGCAAATCGGCCTTTGAGAGGAGATTGACGGGCTGTTAGACAGCATTAGGTGGACTAGATTTGCCTAACTTCAATTCCCAGCCTACCATGACACCACCCTGGAGTTCTTATGGAGTTTCAAAGCCACTCTATGGCCTACAGATCAGGAAAATAGGGGACGGATCGTGTTTAGGCTCCTCGGCATTGACTGCGTCATGAACATGGACGAGTTCAACGCTATCACACCCTACCCCTCCGTAAGACATAACATGATCCTGTAGTATACCTAATGAATTACCAAACTTCGCCTATTGATAATTCATTAAATACACTACAAGGGATTTTAAAACCTTTTCTTATTACTTTTTACAGTGGTGAGCACTTTTGACAGGTATATAAAAAAAATTTTAACTGAAGTGAAACAAAATAACAAATCTGAGTGTCAATAGTTTTTGTAAAAATTTTGGCAGAGTGCCATCTGTATTTTAAATAAAATAGTTCTTCAAAAACCTATAAAAAGCACTTCAAATATATAATTTCTCAATCCCAAACTCCAATAATTTGTTCCACACAATAAATTTCTCAACATTATCAACTCAGTTCAATAATCAATTTTTCCAGTATTTCCAAAAAATGAGATAAAAGAAATATGTCACAACATTTTTACAAGCAAAAATAATTTACGATTTTAGTTTACAACTGCTCAAGACCAAGTACAATATATACATACAGTGCAAATACATTACAACTAAAATTATAAAATATGGTATACTCAATATACCAGCTGAAATCTCAAAATATAGCACAAGCAGCCTACTTTGTTGTTCTATCCGTCTGTCTACCTACGACAGCAATGAAAAAGCTATCGCTGAGTAAAATTTACTCAGTGGTGCACAATAACAATTTAAAATGCGGTATATAAAACTTTTATTGACAATTTACAATTTAAATAATTCACAATTTCATGTCACGATTTTTAAAGCTCATATAACACAATTTTGATTAAACAATTGAATAACACAGTGTTGCCAATCAATAACACAATTTAATCAAATAACTGAATAACACAATTTTGCCAATCAATAACACAATTTAAGCCATAACACAAATTTTTCCGAACATGCCGTGTTGTACACCACAACAAGGCACACTCACCCACTAATCGAAATCAATGAGGGGAGGTAGCTAGCTAGAAAATGAGTACTCATCCACACTCATCTCAGATTGGCAAGTCAAAGAGGGAGGAATATAATCACACTCACCCTATAAATGGAGGAGGAACATAGTAATATTATCATGCCTGTCGACACCATATTTTGGCCGATCCCTAGAATCAATAAAAATTCTTCTTTGAACAGCTAATCTCGTTTCCGATCCCTCGTTAGGCGGTCACATTTCCGATCTCTCCTCACAAAAATTGAATTAATGCTGAGTCCTCATATTCATTAAGCCTCGCCGATCTCTCAAATCATTTACTGACCTCTCAAACCCGTTGTCGAATTTAGGACACATCAAGTATATTCCTGATCTCTGTTGATAAATAAAATGAACTTGCACTAGATCTTTTCCTACCAGTTTTATTGCCGATCTCCTTTTCGGAAGATTAAGAGCTAAAGTTTGGGTTCGGTTTAACGAGGGTTCCGATCTTAAGTGTTCAAGTTAAATTTTCAATTTTAACCAAGTCCCGTTCAGCATTTCTCCCCCACCGATCTCATGCTTATTGTGCTTTCCGATCTTTTATACTTAGATTAATAATGGAATTTAGTTCATGTTTCGCTATGCTCATACAATTAAATACTTAGGCAAATTCGAAGATTTTCCAATCACATCCATTCATTGAACAAAAGAGAGATTCCATTTCATTTCATAATTTGTACAAGTTATTGGTGAGGATCACCCCCAGCCTGATTTACATTCTGCTCACTCTCTCTCTCTCCCTCGCCCTCCTCCTCACTATCTTCACCATCGCCCCCGGGAGCCAGGTCGTCCATCCAGGAGAAGTCCTCCTCAGGGTAGCGCTTTTGGAGTTCGGCCAAGAGGTCCTTGTGAGCATTCACATAGGCCCCGGCTATCCCTGTCACCATCTCTTCATCTTTCGCCTTAAGCTCCTCGTCTTTCTCCTTAAGCTCTTCGACGAGTTGGGCGACCTGAGCGGCTTCATTGGCCTGAAGTGCCTGGACCTCTCTGAGAGCCCGTTCTCTTTCAGCCAGGTCACGAGACTTCTCGGCCAGCTGGTCCTCATGGTACTTCGCCCGTCCCTCGACTTGAGATATATAATCCCGAGCGGATGAGAGTTGGGATCGGAGGGAAGCCAATTCCTGATTTTTCTTCCCGACCTCCTTACCCAGACGTTGAATCTTTTCCCGAATCATGGTCTGGTTCACCAGACACTCCACATTCAAGCTCATGGTTCGAGTCAAGATATCATCGAGACCATTCAGGATAGCCTTTGTCCGATCCTCTTGAAAGAAGATGGTAGATCCGGGACTTTGGCAAAATCGGGGTTCTCCCTAACGATCGGTTATTCTTCAAGCGATCGGTTAGTATCGGCGCCACGAGAAGAGGTCCTCGAGAAGATTGAGAAGGCTCCCTTTACGTGCTTGGAATAAGCGAGATAGGCGGGGTGTTCTTCCGATCTAGGAGAGATCGCGACCTCAATGGTCGGCGGACCGAAGGTTGAGACAGGTCTCTTTGCATCTCCCAGGTTCGTGGCCAGGGTGTTTGAAGACGTTCGAACGCTTCATCTCCTTTACTTTCGGAAGATCTCTTTGTCCTTCTTCCGCTTCCTAGAACCCTCACCACCCGCCATACACCGCATGTAAAAGAGGTTAGTGAGATCGCTAAGGTCTGAGGACCGAGATATAGAAAATACCAATGCCAAGGTCGAGAGCGGAAGTTCGCGATCTCGGCCGTGATCGATTGCATGGTCCAATGGTGCGATTCGCGATCACCGCATTTGGGCAGAATATTTTAGAGTGGTGGCACGACTTTTCACTCCATCACTATCGAGCTTTCCTCTTGACTCGGGGTAAAGTGCTTGAGCGAGGCCCTTGGTACCACCAGCTACGAGGAAAGTCCTCAAAGCGGCTCGGATCTTTACTCCTCGGAATGAAGAACCTGGTTCTTCCAATTCTTAAGGGATGAGGCGGATCGGAAAAGAGTCCATAACGAGGCTTCGCTGAAAGAACCGATGTTCGTCATCCTTTGCGAGTTAGTGCAGTGTAGCTCGGCGAACACCTTAGCCGTAGGTCTGATTCCCTTAGCTCGGCATAGACCTCGGAAAGCAACCAAGATCCGCCACGAGTTAGGGTGGATTTGAACAATGGATATTCGGTGAAATTTTAGGACCTCCTTATAGAAATCGGCTAGAGGGAACCTCAGACCGGCCTTTAATCGTTCTTCGTACACCATGACCATGTCATCCTCTTCAAAAGAATGATCGACACGAAGATCGCCATGGCACTTGATCAGCTCATATGAATCAGGACAAATGTTGTATTCTTGAACAAACGATTGCAGATCGGATTCCCGAAGAACCGATGGAAGCTCGTCTATAGGAAGGGTCTCTCTCCTTGAAGGTGGTGCAAGCCTTGACGGTATGACCCAGGCCAGGCACAGGCGAGACCCTAGGGGTTTAGGTTGCACGCCGGGCCCATCGCCTCTTCTTCATCGGGCGATGACCATGAGAACTGAATGGAAGGAGGGCTGCCGCTCTCGACCTTCTGCACCGCTCATTTTCAAGAAAAACAAAGAACTTAAACTAAAAAGAGGATTAAAGCCCTTACCGAGTCTGATCGTCGGGCTGGAGAAAATGAGAGAACTTCGAAGTTGTGAGCAGGGGATTGAAAATGGAATGAGAGAACAACTGGTTAACCCTCCCCTATTTATACTAGTCCGAGCATTTAATGCTCGCGAGGTTCTAGGCGGCGCATCGATTGGTGAGACTCGACAGCTGTTCTGACACTTCTCTCAAATATCCGAATGTTCAGAGATCGGTTAATTGGAGATCGGCATAATAAGTTAAATATTTTGAATAAAGGATCTGTTAAGTGTCATTCGTAAAGAACGGATCGGATAAACACATTAGAGATCGGAAAATAATCAATGCAAAAATAAGATGATAACCAACAAAATAAAGTCTTTATTCTCAAAAGATCGGATTACATCATTTGGGCGATCTCTAGGGATCTGATTACAATAAAGGTCTAGCTACATCATGTGGCGATCTCTAGAGATCGATTACATTGAAAAATTACATCATTTGGGCGATCTCTAGAGGCAGGTGAAAAATCCTATCTGAAGAGGTCGATCTAAGGATCGGTTTATAAGCGATCCCAAGGATACTCCCGGGTGATCTAAGGATCGGTTTATAACTAATCCCAAGGATACTCCCGGGTGATCTAAGGATCGGTTTATAAGCGATCCCAAGGATATTGCCGACGAAGCTTAATCCATTGTCGGAACACCCAATGTGGATCGAGAATCGCCGGAACACTCAATGTGATGAGAAGCCGAATGAACTTCGATTGAGCAACTCGAGATCGGTACAACCGAAGCCCGCAATCTGGTCGGTGAAATCCGGTTCTCTCACCATCGTCAATTAGGACCATCCAATCACCGGATCGTAAATTTTTGATCGAGAATAGGAATTCCATCGGAAGAGGATCAAAACCACGATTGTAGCGGAACTTTCCTGGAGCAGCTAGAACCAAGAAACAAGGAGAAAGAGAAAAATCGAATGAAGGAAATGCCACTATCAACGAGGTATATATAGGGGAAAATGGGCATTTAATGCGGCGGAAAAGCGGGCGCTTGAGAATCGAGATGTAATTAATGCTTGGACCGAATCCAGGTGATCAAGGGATAAAAGAGATCGGAGATAGGAGATCGGCATGAGAGATCGGAATAGGAGCTAGGGGAGGATCGGAAGACAAAAAGAATAAGACAAATTCCAATAACCGTCGTCGAATCAGAGGAGGTAGTTAAAGCGTGGCGGGCGAGATCTCCACCATGCGCCTAAGAATCGCCATAATCTTGACAGTGCCGTGGTATGTCATGGTGATCCTGTACATCCCAATCTCCACCGTTGATCTCACTTGTAAGGATGAATCGGAACCCTTGGATCAAAAAGAAGACGACAATACCAGCGTTTTCACTCTTAGCCCTCGGATCGTTCGGACAAGAGGATTCAAGACCGTCAGTTAAAAGAGGAAAAGGACAAATATTCAGAAGCGATCTCGACCATTCGTTTTGATTCTCTTTAATTCTGAACATCCGATCATGTACTTCAAAATCTTGACCCTCCATCTTCCTCAAAATAAATCCTGACCCTTCATGGGGAGCACCGATTCCTATAAATACCGCATGAAAAAGCTGTTCAAGGACGGAAAAAATATAGGCAAGAGGTCGCTATTATCGTGGAGGAACTCAAACTTCATTCGATTTGTTACTGCTGTTTTGTAGTGATTAAAAAGACTTTTGAAACTAGTTTTCAGGAGTGTTTTCTTGAAAAAGATTTTGAATATTGGAACTCTACATTTCCAGTTTGTTCATTATCTGGTCATACTCTCATCATCTCTGCTTTCCTTTCCTCTGTTCAAGCTCAACTTCCTTTCACCTGGTTCTTACCCGGTTACCTTTTAGCTAAAGCATCTCTCGGTTTCACGACAGACATCAACTCTCAGGCTGATCAATCCGCCATCTTCATCACTATTTACCACTTCACAGTTATTTCAATATATTTGGCTCCTCACAGGTAAGAGTTCACACTCATTTACGTTTGTTTCTGCACTTCCTTTGTTCTTCATACATCTGCAACTTTCTTCAAGGTTATTTTGTACAAGAGAACCCAAGAGAAAATATTATTATAAGAGTTCATGTTACTGTTTTATTAAGTGTCTACGTTTATTTCCCGCATTTTCCTTGTTCTCCTTACATCTAGACCATTTCTGCACAAGCAATCCCAAAGAAAGTCACTCTCAAATCATTATTTAGTGATCAGTTCAAATTATTGATCTCGTCATTTCTGAAAAACAGTTTTCTAACTCTTTGTAGTATGTAAATGGTTGGGTAAACGTAGGTAGCAGCAACTTAGAGGACTAATTTAAAAAGAGTACCTGAATAACACGTAAGGAAGATAGCCGAACTATTAGGCCGACGTGACAATTCGACAAAGATGTCATGAAATGGAATAAGACCAAAGTAAACGAAACAGAGTGGATCGGTCATTAATAGATATTGGTAAAATGACTACATGAAAAGGTCAGTGAATCAAGTCTAGTGTTCCCCGTTCAGCCACAGGATATCCATAAACCTTATCCCCGGCATTTTTGAAGGTCAGAATTCTTAGTTTTAGGTTCTTAAGACCCGTAGCTGTGTTTAAATTTTTAAAGGTCGGAAAAGTCTTTGTCCGAGTCTCATCAAAATAGAATGTGTCGTAAGAGTCCTTATCCTATCCTTGCCTTTTATTTTTAAGTCAACTCTTAAAGGTGATCGGAGGAGGGTTCTTATCGTGTCTCCCTTCAAAATTTTGATAAACATTAAGTAGGGATCGGAAGAGAGTTCTTATCCGGTCTCAACTCAAAACATTAACGAATAACTCTAAAGGAGATCGGAGGAGGGTTCTTATCCGGTCTCCTCTCAAAATTTTAATAAATAACTCTAAAGGAGATCGGAGGAGGGTTCTTATCCGGTCTCCTCCCAAAATTTTAATAAATAACTTAAAAGAGATCGGAGGAGGATTCTTATCCGGTCTCCCTTCAAAATTTTAATAAACATTAAATAGGGATCGGAGGAGAGTTCTTATCCGGTCTCAACCTCAAATTTTAATAAACATCTAAAAGAGATCGGAGGAGAGTTCTTATCCGGTCTCATCCTCAAAACTTCAAATAAATAACTTAAAAGAGACCGGAGGAGGGTTCTTATCCGGTCTCCCCTCAAAATTTTAATGAACAACTTAAAAAAGATCGGAGGAGAGTTCTTATCCGATTCTCACACCCGTTCACTAAGGTTGTCTCATTTACTTATGTATCTGGGTGATCCAAATTTAGTGAAAAATCAAACATTCCTTCTACCAAAAGGATTAACATTGCCGCCTAAGCCCTTCTAACTAATTTGTAAAGGACGCAGAATTAAATCTACTTACCCTTATTAAGGGACGAGGTGGGGTGCCTAACACCTTCCCCACCCGTTTACGGACCCCGAACTTAGAATCTCTGTTTTGAAGTGGTTTCATTTTTAATTTAACTTCTCAAATGGTTTTCTTTAGTTTCCCTCAAAACTAAGGTGGCGACTCCTCACTCTTTCCCACTTCGGTGAGTGATCGTCCGGGCGACCGCAAAATCCCATTGCGACAATGCCAAGTGTGAATCAAAACAATTCCAAATCACAATATTTAAATATTTGATACAAACCACAAATCATATTTTATCTCAAAATTTCCATTTGCAAAGTAGGCAACACAATAATTTCCAAATAAAATTCCCAAAGCCAAAATAATAAAAAATTATTCATAACTCATTTCTCCAAATAAATTTATGGTAAAAGCAATGAATATAAAAAGTATTGTGTTACAAATGCAGTGTTTGGCTTTGGCAGCATCGGATTCCAAGAAATTCTACAAAATCGAATGATCTACAACAGTGTGGACTTTTGGCACTCCATCGCACCAAATGATGAAGTTTACAACTCCAGCTAATCTTAATCCACCGGCATCACCAATCCAGCCCTGAGATATATGCATCGACTCTCTGCACACACTATAATGGGCCGAGGGGACAGCATGGGTGTAATGAACGCCAGCGAACTCTCTTTCCTATGGTGTATGGTCACTGGACAGCACTGCAGCACTGGTTTCTTCCTCTGAAACCACCTTTGCTGCCTATGTCAGTAGCTGTAACACCCCTATATGCATAGTCTTGTGCAAATCACTGTTCCGGTGACCGGTGTCTGTCCGGACAGCTGGGATGTCTGGAACTACACACTTAAATGATATTGAGAAGACATAAAATGATGAAATATAAGGTAAGAAAATACAAGAAAAATTAAGAGAAAATAAAAGAGATGAAGTGCAATTAGGTTAAATGAGCCAGAAACCGTAGCGATGGGTGACCGCATTGGGAAGTTATAGCGAAGACCGTTGACTAGACCTGGACAGCAGAAAACCCCAGGAAATATGTTTGGGACCTAATTAAAGATCTATTGAGGTATAATTGACTTTGAAAATGTCAAAGAAAAATTAGTAAGTCAATATAAACAAAAATGAAAATCTAAAAAATCGGCGGGACAAGGACTAAATCGGTGTAACTGAAAAATTCCAAATTCAACCCGAAGAGGGGCATTTTGGTCATTTGACACCTAAAGTTGACTTTTGACCTAAATGTCCATTAAAAATAAGTAGTGTTGAATTCTGAAAATGTCAAGAAAATAAGCAAATTTACATATAATGTAAATAGCAAAAAATTAGGGCAAAATTGCAATTAGGGGAAGATTTGCATTTTTTTAAATGATAAGTATGAGTTAGTGGAGCACTATGGACAAATTAAAAACACTTAGGGACAGGTGTATCACCATTTTATTTCCTTCTTCCTCTCAAGCCTTCAAGTGCCCGAATCCTTTTCTTCTCTTAAATTCATCCATGGCCACCTATGGCCAAGCTCTCTCTCTCCATGATCCAAGCCAATTTTCTTCCATTATCCTTCACTAAAGTTGGTCCATACAACTTCGAGAAGAGATATGGAGTAAGAAAGAAAGGTTTTGGTGAAGTTTTGGTCAAGCTTCAAAAGAGGTAAGTGCTTGTTTTCCTTACTTGCTTCATTAAAGTTTTAATTGAGGTTATGGTGAGTTAGAATATGGAAGAATGTAAAGAATTTGATGAGTGTTGACAAGTCCCCAATTTGGCAGCCATCATGTTCATGGGAGTATGACTTAGTTATTCATGTATATGGTGATTTGAAGGGTTAATTAGACTGCTCAAATGTATTAGAATTTAATTAGTATGTGTATATCTGAATTGAGTGTTTAAAGTAAAGTTGTGAATTGAATATGGACAATTTGAAGCATATGTATAAGTTGGGCAGCTTTGATGTATTTAGGAAAGCTTTAATTTTATGTATATTAATGTTGATTAATGAGCAATGGAGTGTATATTATTGGTTTGGATAAATTGAATTAGGGAGTGGAGAATTTAATTGTTGTTGGACATTAATTTAATTGAATGGAGTGTTGCTTGATACTTACTTGAATTAAATTGTTATTCGACAATTGATTTAATGACTTGAGTTGTTGGGGATATTGATTAATTGGGTTGTTATTGGACAATTGACCAAAGTGCAATGTGCATAATGTCCATTAGAAATGCCAATTTACAATACAAAGTATGGTTAATAAGGGTAGTATGTATTTTAGGTTATAAATGAAAATGTAAGACTCCAATTGTCACACCCTACCCCTCTGTAAGGCATGACATGATCCCGTAGTATACCTGATGAATTACCAACTCCGTCTACTGATAACCCATTAAATACACTACAAGGGATTTTAAAAACTTTTCTTACTTCTTTTACAGTGGTGAGCACTATTTATAGGTGTTAAAGACTTTGGTGAACTGAAGTGAAACAACTAACTCATTTGATTTATTTGGAATATCTATAAAAATTTTGGCAAGGTGCCATTTGTATTTTGGACAAAACAGTTCTTCAGAAAACCTGTAAAAAGCACTTCAATTATTTTCCAAATCTCAACTCCAACATTTTTCTCAATACAACACATTTCTCAACTCAATTCCATAGAAATTTTTCAAAGTCTGAGATAAGGAAATATAATACAATTTTTATAAGTCAAATAACTCATAATAAATTTACAACTTCAAGGTACAATTTGAATTTACAACTGCTCAAAACCAAAAACAAAATGTACATACAAATGTCATACATTCTGATTACAAAATGCAAAATATTGGTATACTCATTATACTGTAATCCCTCCTTTGGATGTATTAGCAGCCTAGTCTGCTACCCTGTCTGTCTCTCTACCTGCGACAGCAATAAAAAGCTATCGCTGAGACAATGTCTCAGTGGTGCACAACATTAACCAAATACAAATTTTAAATCATAATTCATAAATCATATCAATAGTGGATACTTAAAACCATAGTTAAATTCAAGACAATGAATGTCATAAGGAATTTAAACTCCAATTCACAAATTATCAAAATTCATAATAACACAATTTAGTCAAATAGTTTAAGAATACCGTATTGCCAATTCATGCACAATTTGATCAAATAACTGAATAATACCTTTTTGCAAATCAATAACACAATTGATCAAATAACTGAATAATATCGTTTTGCAAATCAATAACACAATTCGATCAAATAATTGAATAATATCGTTTTGCAAATCAATAACACAATTCGATCAAATAATTGAATAATATCGTTTTGCAAATCAATAACACAATTCGATCAAATAATTGAATAATATCGTTTTGCAAATCAATAACACAATTCGATCAAATAATTGAATAATATCGTTTTGCAAATCAATAACACAATTCGATCAAATAATTGAATAATATCGTTTTGCAAATCAATAACACAATTTGATCAAATAATTGAACAATACAATGTTGCCAATCAATAACACAATTTAGGTCATGACACAAATTTTTCCATATATGCCGTGTTGTACACCACGACAAGACATACTCACCCCATTAATCGAAATCAATGAGGGAGGGAGCTAGCTATATAACGAGTACTCATCCATACTCACCTCAGACTGGGAAGTCAAGGAGGGAGGAACATAATCATACTCACCCCAGACTGATAAGTCAAAGAGGGAGGAATAATCACACTCACCCCATTAATGGAGGAGGAACATAGTATCAGTGTCATGCCAATTGTGAGTCAAAACAATTCCAAACATTTTATTCAATGATCCGTAAGAATCCAATAAATTTCCAAAGTTATAATTTCATTCACAAAATGGCAACATAATTCGTAATTCACTTCAATTTCCACAAAAACCATTTACAGTGCTTTTCAATCAATAAGTATCCATCAATATCATTCAAACAATTTTTCACAGTTTCAAACCATTCACAATGTTTTTCAATCAATAAGTGTCCATCAAACACATTTCCACAATTTAAAACAATAATATACAAATAGTCAATATTTATTTCAATTGAAAATAATTCAAAAGAAACAGTTGTTGTGCACAAACCTCTGATATTTGTCTCCTGGTCCTGACTCAGTATTTCTTTCCCTTTTGCTGAGTCCTTGTTAACTGAGAAACACAATTTGAAGTGTTTCAGTACTAAATTAAACTGTCTCTATCGATGGTCAATTATTCACTTAATCACCTAATATACCGACTCTCGTTGCGTTTTAGGTAAATTAGGTTTTAGTGTCGTTAATATGTCACATTCGATAGGGTTTAGGTTTGGTATGTTTTACCAAAGTCATTTCCTTGCTTAGTGCACTTTAATGCAAATTGCTGGATTTCGGGATACTGGTTTGACCTAGCCAGACGGCCTAGTTCCCTTGGTTTTCGGGTTTCGGTCAAAACTACAAACTTGTAGATCTAGGTCTTATTGCACGCGGGGAAAAATTTCAGGTCAATCCGAGTTAAGTAGACCAAGTTATGGTCATTACACTATTGCTGGTCAATTGGCATCAAATTAGGTCAATTTTAGGTCAATTTGGTCAACTTTGGTTCGGCCAGTTTTTGGACCCGAACTTGTGCAAGTTGTTTGACTTGCCTATGGTCATTTCTGGGCTTTGGTGTCTTCATAAGACTTGTAGGTATGGGTCTTAACTATTCATGGTTAAAATTTCAGGTCAATTGGACCTGTTTTGGGTGAGTTATGGCCTAAACACTCACTGCTGCCCAATTGGTCATTTTTCAGGTCCTAATTGCACCTAATCCGAATTGGTCATTTTCTTAGGTCACCTTGCAAGCAGAATTTTGGTGTGTTTTCTCAATGAAAGTTGGCACATTTTGTGCCTAGTTCCACCTCCAATTGATCTCATACCAATTGAGGTTACACATTTAAAGTTATAGGTCTATTTGCACACTGTCCTCTATATGTCTTTCAAACCCTAATTCAAACACACATATACCTTGCAATTTGGTTCACTTCCCTACCAATCTGTTTTGGTACCTTACCAAAAGCATTTTCTACTTTACATTAACATTACTTTGGGCAGATTACAATTACCCTCAACACACCAAATATAATTCACATTTACAAGTTCTAAATACCATTACATACACACCTAACCATTACAAATCTTACATACACTTTACAATATCAATCTACATACATATCCATCAATCCTTCTAGGTCAATATTCTGACTATACTTCCATCAATACATACACATTTATTCAAGTGTCCCCAAGGCTGCCCAAATTTGTCCTTCAACATCAAAGTGCTGTCCAAGTTACCAATTCCCATCCAAGTGCATAAATCACCATATAAACATGAAATAATTCACTAGGTTATTAATTTACCATGATCAACATTATTTCTCATCAATTATATGCATAATAAATCATCAAATGTGTGACCCCATGACTGTCCAAAAATGGCTATCTCAATAACTATTTAAACTTCAAAATTTCCTTCACAAAACCAACACCCATAACATGCACACAAAACTTAACAAAGCTATCTTCAAAATTATGAACTTACCTTATGCTTGGAGTTTGTTAAACCTTGCTTAAACTTCTCAAATTTAGTATCAAACTCTTCCTTGTGATGAGTAGACAAAGTTTCATGAAGGAACTTAAGAGATTGGAGTTGAAAATGGAGAGTTAAGAGAGCTTGCATGAGAAATGGCCATGGTTTTTTCCTCTCACCTTCATTCACGGCAATGTTGAGATCACTTTGAGGAAGATGAAGTTCAGCTGATTTAGTGGAGTTACAGCTGCCCTATTATATGTTTATTTTATGCATTAGTGGTCCACTCACAATTTTAATCATATTTTAAGCTAAACTTTCATTTAATCCCACATTAAACCCTTGATTTTAGCTATTTACTTTAGGTACCACCAAATTAATTTTTTATTTTATTTTCTAAGTGTAATATTATTTATTTTTAATGGACATTTAGGTCAAAAGACACTTCGGGATGTCAAATGACCATAATGCCCCTGTTCGGGTTACGTTCCCGATTTTTCGGTATTACCGGGTTTTGTCTGTTTTTCGATTTCTAACTTTTCTTTGTACTAATTTTTAATTTTTCTTTGATCTTTCTAATGATATTTATTCTTCAACAAGGGTCTATTTAAGTCCTAAAAATGTTTTCCAGGGTTCCCCGCAGTCTAGGGCTAGTCAACGGTCCACGCCGTGACTTCCCGGTGCGGTCACCCATCGCTAGGTTTCCCGGCTCGCTTAACTTGATCACATTTCTTTGCTATTATTTTTCCTTTGTTTTTCTTGTATTTTCTTTTCTTGTATTTCATTATTTTATGTCTCCTCCCTCATGTCAAAGTGTAGTTCTAGGCATCCTAGCTGTCCGGACAGCACTGGTCACTGGAACAGCAGAATGCACTACCGAACTTAGGGGTGTTACAATTCTCCCCCCCTTAAATAAATTTCGTCCACGAAATTTTACCCAATAGTTATCTTACAATAGTCATACGTTTATTTTCTCCTTTCTATATGATCGTATAATCTTCTTTTCCTCAAATTTGTATAAGACTTTTAATAATCTAATACCACGTTTAATTTGTTTGTATAATACTAATCTCCTCTTACTATTGTGTTGTCTAATATTTCGGTTCACGTTCCTTCTTGAATAACCCTTGAGGTCATGTTAGAATCATTCATCAGTCATTGGTCCTCTGACCATTCTAGTCCATAGTCTTCCTCACATTCGTAATATTTCTTTGTTATATATGAATCAACTGTTCAAATCTCTACTTCCATAACTCTTTTTATCTGTCAATATTCTATAACTTACTTCTTTTTGTACTGAACTATAACCTTTCGATATTCTAACTTTTAAGTTTTAGATCCCTAAGTAGGATTTTCAAACTTATTTCTAACAATTAAATTATGTCCTAGCATAACTATACCAAAACAAATGCCGTTGGTAACTATTCTTAGCTAGGTATACTATCGGGTAGTACGTAGCTCTACACAATAATCTCAAGTCGATCTTAGTGTCTGCGACTACAAGTATAAACATCAAGAACATTGCATAGTTACTACGATACATCCCAATAGATCAAATTTTCCTATCTTTTATCCTTTTTGAATTCACTGATATTCGAATCTTATTCTGATTACAATATCCATTAGCAATTTCTAACAGTAACCTCCTTGCCCTTATCAAGAGCAATTCCATTACTGCATCTTACTTTTACGTCCTCTTGCCTTACATTAAGTAGGCTCACTAATTAGCTTTATAATTTATGGTGTGTTAGAAAATACTTTTCGCCGATAAACTCTTTCAAAACTAATTTCACTTATTATCACAATCCTTATCTTAAGGACTAATCACTAATGCATCAAAATTTATTCCCCTGTAAAGGAATAACAACAGAACATGTAGTTCTAACACTAACATAAAAGTATGCAAACTCCAGGTCAAACAATACATATATATATCTTAGTTGCTAATTGAGAAAGTACCAGCAATGATGTCAAAAGTCTCAGTCTCTTTTCTGTCGTATAGCGTATACTCTAGTTAAAGCATCACCCTGTTTTGGCTGATTCACAGTAGTCTGACTTCTAGGTGTACTACCCCTACCTCTACCTTTGCCTCTACTAACTGATGGTGAACTACTTGGGGTAGAAACTTGGGTTGATCCCTTTGGTGTAGTAAATGATCCAGAACGACCTGGATTTACACAATCCCTAGCAAAATGACCAGTCTCTCCACAGTTAAAGCATGCTCCTTTGGCTTTATAACATAGCCCACTATGTGGTTTACCACAAGTTTCACAAAGTCGATCTGACAGCGCATTTCTGGGTTTCTGTTGAGTTGGCTGATCGGATCGAGGTGGTTTCATCCAAAAATCTATTTCTACCTGACTTCTTACTATCTCTATCGTATCCCCAAAGTTTTCCTCTTTCCAAGAGGGACCACTAGAACTCTGTTCTCTTGACTTTCCCTCTTTTTCTGCCTTCTCTGATTTCTTTTTCTCAGGGGCCACTTCAGATTCAATTCTTTCTAATTCTCGTGCTTGAGAAATAAGTTCAGAGCAGTTGTTATGTTTGAAACCGACCCCTTGTAATCGATACTAGGCTTCAAGCGGTTTCAAACCTCTTACATCTCTCCCTCTTGGTAGAAAGTAGACTTCTTGCATAATGGCTTAGGCGGGAAAATTCCCTTTCATACTCACCGATCGCCCCCTGTTTGGACTTAGGAATTCTTGCGACCACGGTCTACATAAGCATCGGGGACATATTTTTGCTGAATTCCCTAAGGAAGTCATTCCATGTGAGCACTGTAGGTTCTACCAGACTGTGGGGAATGGTTTTCCACCAATCATAAGCATCCCCCTGTAGCAAAGATACTGAGTACTCAAATCTGAGCTCCTCTGTGCAATGCAGTTTCTTGAATACCCTATCCATCCTCTCTAACCATTGTTCAGCTTCTAGAGGATCTACTGTCCCCTCAAACTCTGTAGCCCCATACTTTATCAATTTGTCATATTGTCTAGCGTAAGGCGTGGTTGTACCACTGCGATGCAATATTGGGGCTTGAGTAGGCACAATACCATCCATTTGTTGGAACATTGCGTGCGTCACGAGCAAAGCGAGCAGAATCATGATCGCAAGGGCTGGTGCTATTGAACCACTGACATTATGTAGGCATGGGGCATCCCCTTGCACCTCAGCCTCTATCAATTGATCGACTGAACGATCACCCTCTTCCATAATCAATTCGAGGATTTTAGACCTCCTGTACAATGATACAAGGAGATTTCCTCCCGTTAGTGCATTTTTATAATGTAATGTACTGTATGTATCAAACAATGATATTGAGCAGTTGTACTGTGAAGAAAGAATATTCAAATAACATGTGAAAACAGAATTTAAAAACCAGGCTCTGATACCACTAAAACATGTCACACCCTACCCCTCTGTAAGGCATGACATGATCCCGTAGTATACCTGATGAATTACCAACTCCGTCTACTGATAACCCATTAAATACACTACAAGGGATTTTAAAAACTTTTCTTACTTCTTTTACAGTGGTGAGCACTATTTATAGGTGTTAAAGACTTTGGTGAACTGAAGTGAAACAACTAACTCATTTGATTTATTTGGAATATCTGTAAAAATTTTGGCAAGGTGCCATTTGTATTTTGGACAAAACAGTTCTTCAGAAAACCTGTAAAAAGCACTTCAATTATTTTCCAAATCTCAACTCCAACATTTTTCTCAATACAACACATTTCTCAACTCAATTCCATAGAAATTTTTCAAAGTCTGAGATAAGGAAATATAATACAATTTTTATAAGTCAAATAACTCATAATAAATTTACAACTTCAAGGTACAATTTGAATTTACAACTGCTCAAAACCAAAAACAAAATGTACATACAGTGTCATACATTCTGAGACAAAATGCAAAATATTGGTATACTCATTATACCATGTAATACCTCACTGGATGTATTAGCAGCCTAGTCTGCTACATGCATCTCTCTACTGCGGCGACAATAAAAGCTATCGCTGAGACAATGTCTCAGTGGTGCACAACATTAACCAAATACAAATTTTAAATCATAATTCATAAATCATATCAATAGTGGATACTTAAAACCATAGTTAAATTCAAGACAATGAATGTCATAAGGAATTTAAACTCCAATTCACAAATTATCAAAATTCATAATAACACAATTTAGTCAAATAGTTTAAGAATACCGTATTGCCAATTCATGCACAATTTGATCAAATAACTGAATAATACCTTTTTGCAAATCAATAACACAATTGATCAAATAACTGAATAATATCGTTTGCAAATCAATAACACAATTCGATCAAATAATTGAATAATATCGTTTTGCAAATCAATAACACAATTCGATCAAATAATTGAATAATATCGTTTTGCAAATCAATAACACAATTCGATCAAATAATTGAATAATATCGTTTTGCAAATCAATAACACAATTCGATCAAATAATTGAATAATATCGTTTTGCAAATCAATAACACAATTCGATCAAATAATTGAATAATATCGTTTTGCAAATCAATAACACAATTTGATCAAATAATTGAACAATACAATGTTGCCAATCAATAACACAATTTAGGTCATGACACAAATTTTTCCATATATGCCGTGTTGTACACCACGACAAGACATACTCACCCCATTAATCGAAATCAATGAGGGAGGGAGCTAGCTATATAACGAGTACTCATCCATACTCACCTCAGACAGGGAAGTCAAAGAGGAGGAACATAATCATACTCACCCCAGACTGATAAGTCAAAGAGGGAGGAATAATCACACTCACCCCATTAATGGAGGAGGAACATAGTATCAGTGTCATGCCAATTGTGAGTCAAAACAATTCCAAACATTTTATTCAATGATCCGTAAGAATCCAATAAATTTCCAAAGTTATAATTTCATTCACAAAATGGCAACATAATTCGTAATTCACTTCAATTTCCACAAAAACCATTTACAGTGCTTTTCAATCAATAAGTATCCATCAATATCATTCAAACAATTTTCACGATTTCAAACCATTCACAATGTTTTTCAATCAATAAGTGTCCATCAAACACATTTCCACAATTTAAAACAATAATATACAAATAGTCAATATTTATTTCAATTGAAAATAATTCAAAAGAAACAGTTGTGTGCACAAAACTCTGATATTTGTCTCCTGGTCTGACTCGATTTCTTTCCCTTTTGCTGAGTCCTTGTTAACTGAGAAACACAATTTGAAGTGTTTCAGTACTAAATTAAACTGTCTCTATCGATGGTCAATTATTCACTTAATCACCTAATATACCGACTCTCGTTGCGTTTTAGGTAAATTAGGTTTTAGTGTCGTTAATATGTCACATTCGATAGGGTTTAGGTTTGGTATGTTTTACCAAAGTCATTTCCTTGCTTAGTGCACTTTAATGCAAATTGCTGGATTCCGGGATACTGGTTTGACCTAGCCAGACGGCCTTGTTCCCTTGGTTTTCGGGTTTCGGTCAAAACTACAAACTTGTAGATCTAGGTCTTATTGCACGCGGGGAAAAATTTCAGGTCAATCCGAGTTAAGTAGACCAAGTTATGGTCATTACACTATTGCTGGTCAATTGGCATCAAATTAGGTCAATTTTAGGTCAATTTGGTCAACTTTGGTTCGGCCAGTTTTTGGACCCGAACTTGTGCAAGTTGTTTGACTTGCCTATGGTCATTTCTGGGCTTTGGTGTCTTCATAAGACTTGTAGGTATGGGTCTTAACTATTCATGGTTAAAATTTCAGGTCAATTGGACCTGTTTTGAGTGAGTTATGGCCTAAACACTCACTGCTGCCCAATTGGTCATTTTTCAGGTCCTAATTGCACCTAATCCGAATTGGTCATTTTCTTAGGTCACCTTGCAAGCAGAATTTTGGTGTGTTTTCTCAATGAAAGTTGGCACATTTTGTGCCTAGTTCCACCTCCAATTGATCTCATACCAATTGAGGTTACACATTTAAAGTTATAGGTCTATTTGCACACTGTCCTCTATATGTCTTTCAAACCCTAATTCAAACACACATATACCTTGCAATTTGGTTCACTTCCCTACCAATCTGTTTTGGTACCTTACCAAAAGCATTTTCTACTTTACATTAACATTACTTTGGGCAGATTACAATTACCCTCAACACACCAAATATAATTCACATTTACAAGTTCTAAATACCATTACATACACACCTAACCATTACAAATCTTACATACACTTTACAATATCAATCTACATACATATCCATCAATCCTTCTAGGTCAATATTCTGACTATACTTCCATCAATACATACACATTTATTCAAGTGTCCCCAAGGCTGCCCAAATTTGTCCTTCAACATCAAAGTGCTGTCCAAGTTACCAATTCCCATCCAAGTGCATAAATCACCATATAAACATGAAATAATTCACTAGGTTATTAATTTACCATGATCAACATTATTTCTCATCAATTATATGCATAATAAATCATCAAATGTGTGACCCCATGACTGTCCAAAAATGGCTATCTCAATAACTATTTAAACTTCAAAATTTCCTTCACAAAACCAACACCCATAACATGCACACAAAACTTAACAAAGCTATCTTCAAAATTATGAACTTACCTTATGCTTGGAGTTTGTTAAACCTTGCTTAAACTTCTCAAATTTAGTATCAAACTCTTCCTTGTGATGAGTAGACAAAGTTTCATGAAGGAACTTAAGAGATTGGAGTTGAAAATGGAGAGTTAAGAGAGCTTGCATGAGAAATGGCCATGGTTTTTCCTCTCACCTTCATTCACGGCAATGTTGAGATCACTTTGAGGAAGATGAAGTTCAGCTGATTTAGTGGAGTTACAGCTGCCCTATTATATGTTTATTTTATGCATTAGTGGTCCACTCACAATTTTAATCATATTTTAAGCTAAACTTTCATTTAATCCCACATTAAACCCTTGATTTTAGCTATTTACTTTAGGTACCACCAAATTAATTTTTTATTTTATTTTCTAAGTGTAATATTATTTATTTTTAATGGACATTTAGGTCAAAAGACACTTCGGGATGTCAAATGACCATAATGCCCCTTTTAGATTCGTTCCCGATTTTTCGGTATTACCGGGTTTTGTCTGTTTTTCGATTTCTAACTTTTCTTTGTACTAATTTTTAATTTTTCTTTGATCTTTCTAATGATATTTATTCTTCAACAAGGGTCTATTTAAGTCCTAAAAATGTTTTCCAGGGTTCCCCGCAGTCCAGGGCTAGTCAACGGTCCACGCCGTGACTTCCCGGTGCGGTCACCCATCGCTAGGTTTCCCGGCTCGCTTAACTTGATCACATTTCTTTGCTATTATTTTTCCTTTGTTTTTCTTGTATTTTCTTTTCTTGTATTTCATTATTTTATGTCTCCTCCCTCATGTCAAAGTGTAGTTCTAGGCATCCTAGCTGTCCGGACAGCACTGGTCACTGGAACAGCAGAATGCACTACCGAACTTAGGGGTGTTACACCAATTGGTATGAGGCCAATTGGAGGTGAAATAGGACCTATAATAGACCAATTTTCATGCAGAGGTCATGCCAAAATTCTGCCTAGAAAGTGTCCTAAATAATGACCAAGTCCGGATTGCCTAAAATGTGAACCCAGAATTTGACCATATGAATAGTAATCAGTCTTTTGGCCCTAACTCATTCAAAACAGGTCCAAATGATCTGAAACTTTTACCATTGGAAAGCTTAGACATAGAGCTACAACTCTTATGAAGATACCAAAGCCCAAAAATGACTAGAACCAAGTCAATTTGCTTGCCCAAGTTAGGGTACCAAATCTGCCAGAATTGCCATTGACCTAAAAATGACCTAAAACTTGCAATAAGAAAATAATCTGCCCAACATTAGTAAAATGAACATAACTTAGTCTAGAAAACCCCAAATGATATGAAATTAGTGCTAAAATTTTAATAAGACATAAACCTACAATATTGCTTTTTTGACTAGGACCCATAAATAAAGGAAAATAAGTTAATTAGCTAGGTCAAGGAAGCATACCAAATCTGAAAAATTGTTATAAAAAGGAATAAGCTTTGAAATGAATTTGACAACATATACCAACATTTGAGGAATATAAAATGTGACATATTGATAATATTAAAACCAAGCCACCTAATGTGTATGAAAGTCAACATTGTAGGTTGGCTAGTAAAATAAATAGGAACCAATAAAAATTTAGTTGTTAGAATTTCTTATTTAAAATAATTTAAGCAAGTACTGAAACACTTTAAATTGTGTATTCCAGTTATAAAAGACACTAGAAAGGAGAAAGAAACGTTGAGTCAAGGCCAAGAGGTGACTCATAAAAGGTTTGTACACAACTAGTTTTTAATTGATTTTGTTCTAAATATTTCATATGATTAAATGATGTTATTTTCCTTATGTATTATTTTTATCAAGTATTGGATTTAATTCAATGATTATTGAAATTATTATAGTATGTATGAATTTAGCTTTGTGAAATGGTATTTCAATAATTATTGAGCATTGTTGTGGATTGAATGAATTAGTTTTGGAAAATTTGTGATAAAATATGTTTTGAATTATGATGAGAATAAAAATTATTGAATATTGGAATTGACATTGAATTGAATTATGTTGTGAATTATGCTCACAAAAAGGACAAAGAGACAATGGAGTTAGCTTTGTTTTGTTTTGACTATCATGCTACGTGCACAGGCTTAGATTCTCCTCTTATTAGAGGTTAGATCTAAGTTTTTCATTGGCCTTTTCGAAAGTTTCATTATTGTGTTGTGTACTATGCACGATGATTCGACCTCCTTGACCATAGGGAGTTCGAATCCCGATTCGATCTCTCCGACCATAGGGAGTTAGAATCACCTTAAAGATGGCCCTTACAGATTAGTCAAGCATAGTTAGTGAGATAAAGAATAGTTTTTGAATAGTAAAGAATTTTGATTTCAAATGGGACTTATGCATCATTGATTTTATTAAAATTAATCTTTATTCCAATAATTGCTAGAATTACTTTAAATGTCCAGTTGTGATTTGATAAATTGAATTTCTTGATCAAAGTCATTTTAACAAATGATTTATATTATTGGCAACGAATATTTTAATTTTTGGAATTTAATGAATATCCAGATTTCCAAATTCTTTGCTATAATTTTGCTAAGGTATATTGTACTATGTTTTAAATTATAGTTGTGCACCACTGAGTTCACCAGTCAGTGATAGTTTGTATGCTATCGCAAGTGATGTTACACTCTGCCCTTCTGTAAGGCATAACATGATCCCGTAGTATACCTAATGAATTACCAACTTCGTCTACTGATAACCCATTAAATACACTACAAGGGATTTTAAAACTTTTCTTACTTCTTGTTAAAGTGGTGAGCGCTAATTACAGGTGTTAAAACTTTTTTTTTTTAACTGAAGTGAAACAACTAACACTTTTGGATTATTGGTAATTTCTGTAAAACTTTTGGCAGAGTGCCATCTGTATTTTGGAATAAAACAGTTCTTCAAAAACCTATAAAAAGTACTTCAAATATATTTCTCAATCTCAAAATCCAACATTTAATCAACTCAATATGTTTCTCAACTTAAATCCACAGAAATTTTTCAGTATTTTCAAAGGCTGAGATAAAAGAAATATATCACAAATCTTACAAGCTAAAATAATTTACAACTAATTTTACAACTTCAATGTACAATTTTAAATTTATAACTACTCAAAACTAAGAACACTATATACATACAGTGAACATACATTACAATATAAAATGCAAAATATGGTATACTCAATATACCCGATGATCTCTCACTGAAGCACTAGCAGCCTAATCTCATCGCCTACCTGGTTTCACTGCGATAAAGAATGAAAAGCTATCACTGAGTAAAATTTACTTAGTGGTGCATAATAACAATTTGAAATGCGATATATAAATCTTTTATTGACAATTCACAAATCAAATAATTCACAATTCCATTTCACAATTCACAAATTTCATATAACACCATTTGATCAAATAACTGAATAATACAGTTTTGCCAATCAATAACACCATTTGATCAAATAACTGAATAATACAGTTTTGCCAATCAATAATACAATTTGATCAATAACTGAATAATACAGTATTACCAATCAATAACACCATTTAGGCCAGGACATAATTTTTCCGCACATGCCGTGTTGTACACCACGACAAGACACACTCACCCGAATAATTGAAATCAATGAGGAAGGAAGCTAGCTAAATAATGAGTACTCATCCACACTCACCTCAGACTGACAAGTCAAAGAGAGAGGAATATAATCACACTCACCCTAGACTGATAAGTTAAAGAGGGAAGAATATAATAACAGTGTCATGCTAAGTGTGAATCAAAACAATTCCAAATCACAATATTTAAATATTTCATACAAACCATAAATCATGTTTTATCTCAAAATTTCCATTTGCAAAGTAGGCAACACAATAATTTCCAAATAAAATTCCCAAAGCCAAAACAATAAAAAATTATTCATAACTCAATTCTCCAAAAAAAATTTCTAGTAAAAGCAGTGAATGTAAAAAGTATTATGCACATACAAAATTTAAAACTATAATGCCCAAATAAATTTTTAAGTAGAAAATAAGAAATCAAAATTATTATGCACAAACACAATTTAAAACAATAACATACAAATAATCATAATTTATTTCAATTGAAAAAATTCAAAAGAAATAACTATTGTGCACAAAACTCTGATAACTGTCTCTTGCCTCTGACTCAGTGTTTCCTTCCCTTTCCCTGAGTCTTTGCTAACTGAAACACACATTTTGAAGTGTTTTAGTACTCATTTAAACCGTCTCCAACAATAAGGCTTAATACTTAATTTATTCAATTCTATTATTTCCTTAATCAACCTAAGATGTTGACCCTCGATGCAGTCTAGGTGAATTAGGTTTTAATGTTACCAATATGTCACATTTGTAGCCTTTTAGGGTTGGTACATGTTATCCAATTCATTTCCATGTATATTACGTTTTATTGCAGTTTATCGGATTCCGGTATACCAATTTGACCTAGCCGGATGACCTAGTTTCCTCGGTTTTCGGGTTTCGGTCAAAGCTACAAACTTGTAGATCAATGTCTTGTTGCACGCGGGGCAAAATTTCAGGTCATTCTGAGTTATGTAGACCAAGTTATGGTCATTTTACTATTGCTGGTCAAAATGTATCAAAATGGTCACTTTAGGTCACTTTTAGGTGACTTTTGGTTCGGCCAGTTTTTGGACCTGAACTGGTGCAAGCTATTTGACTTGCTTATGGTCATTTCTGGGCTTTCGTGTCTTCATAAGACTTGTAGATATATATCTCAACTATTCATGGTAAAACTTTCAGGTCAATTGGACCTGTTTTGAGTGAGTTATGGCCAAAACACTAACTGTTGCCCAAATGGTCAATTTTCAGGCCTTAAATGCACTAATCCGGATTTGGTCATTTTTCAAGTTACCTTCCAAGCAGAATTTTGGTAAGCTTCCTTCATAAAAGTTGGCACATTTTGTGCCTATTTTCACCTCCAATTGGTCTCATACCAATTGGAGCCACACACTTAAAGTTCTAAGCCAAAATACACACTGCCCTATTGCACATTGCTCATCACTCATCAAAGGACACATTTAAAATTACCAAGTTACACATTCATGCCATTTCTGTTTTGTACCATAACATAAACACATTTCACAATACATTTTTGGTCATTTTGGCCACTTATAACCACACTTAATATGCACATTATAGTCCAGAATTTATCGAGTTCAAGTTACAACAATTTAATCACATAACCTCGCTCATTTACATGTCCAAACTCATACCCTTATACACATACACAAGCTGCCATAACAAGTACCATAATTCAACAATAATATTCCATAAACCAAACCATGAAGCAACATATTTTTGTTCACAATTCAAGCTGCCGATTTGTACCTCACTTTCAATTAATTTCCAAGCTTCCAAAATCAAGTATATATTCACATATACTTAGTATACATCACCCAACTTATTCCTACACACATAAACAATTCATCAACACTTTAATCTAGCATTTACATACAAGGATAAACTGCCTTTAAGGAGTTTCCATGGCTGCCAAAAATATACATCTCCCTTCAAACATCAAACTCCAAAAATCTTTCCACAATTCAAGTACCCATAACATCCTCACAAACTTTAATGAAGCAATAATCAAAAATACCTACTTACCACTTTGGAAACTCTTCAAAACCTCTCCAAAACTTGGTCTTCTTGTTGCCTATCTACTGTCCAAGGTGTATAGACAACTTTTAATGAAGGGAAGTGCAAAGAAAGAAGCTTAGATCAAGCTTGCATGAAGCTTTCAAGTGGATGGAAATGGAGGTTCTTCTTGGGAGCAATTCGGCTAGAATTTTGAGAGGTGAGGAAGATGACAATCTGCTGGTCCAAGATGAAGATTAAGTGGTCCACTTTGGTGAGTTAGTGGAGCACTATTGAAATTTAATGTTAGTTTATTCATAACTTTCTTTATTCCCACATTAACTCCCAATTTTTGCTATTTAAACTATGTACCAACCATTTAATTTTTCATGACATTTTCCAAGTGTAATATCATGTATTTTTAATGAACATTTAGGTCAAAAGATAAATCAGGGTGTCAAATGACCACAATGCCCCTGTTCGGGTTGCATTCCCGATTTTTCAGTAACATCGGGTTTTGTCCGTTTTTCGATTTCTCACTTTTTCTTTATACTAATTAATTAATTTTTCTTTGATATTTCTAATGGTATTTATACTTCAATATACATTTATTTAAGTCCTAAAAATATTTTCCAGGGTTTCCTGTGGTCTAGGGCTAGTCAACAGTCCACGCCGTAACTTCCCGGTGCGGTCACCTATCGCTAGGGTTCTCGGCTCGTTTAACTTGGTTACATTTCATTGCTATTATTTTTCCTTTGTTTTGCTTGTATTTTATTTTCTTGTATTTTATTATTTTATGTCTCCTCACTCATATCCAAGTGTAGTTCTAGGCATCCTAGCTGTCCGGACAACACTGGTCACCGGAACAGTAGAACGCACTACTGAACATAGGGGTGTTACAATTCTCCCCCCCCCCCCCCCCCCTTAAACTAAATTTTTTCCATGAAATTTTACCCAATAGCCATCTTACAATAGTCATACGTTTATTTTCTCCTTTATATATGATCGTATAATCTTCTTTCCCTCGAATTTGTATAAGACTTTTAACAATCTAATACAATATTTAATTTATTTGTATAACACTAATCTTCTCTTACTATTGTGCTGTCTAATATTTCGGTTTATATTCCTTCTTGAATGACCCTTGAGGTCATGTTAGAATGATTTATCTAGTCATTGGTCCTCTGACCATTCTAGTCAATAGTCTTCCTCATATTCGTAACATTTCTTTCTTATATTTGAACCAACTGTTCAAATTTCTACTTCCATAACTCTTTTTATCTATTAATATTCTATAACTTACTTCCTTTTATACTAAACTATAACCTTTTGATTTTCTAACTTTTGAGTTTTAAATCCCTAAGTAGGATTTTCAAACTTATTTCTAATAATTAAATTCTGTCCTGACATAACCATACCAAAACAGATGCCATTGGCAACTATTCTCATCTTGGTGTACTATCGAGTAGTATGTAGCTCCACATAATAATCTCAAGTCAGTACTGTAATCTACAGCTTACAGTATAAACATCAAGAACATTGCATAGTCACTACGATACATCCCAATAGATCAAATTTTCCTATATTTTATCCTTTTCAAATTTACTGATATTCGAATCTTATTCTGATTACAATATCCATTAACAATTACTAACAGTAACATCCTTGCCCTGACTGTTTCACTGTGCCTTGGCTGCCTGTTGGGCTACCTCTACCCCTGCCTCTACCTCTGCTGGGTGGTTGTGAACTCCTGGTGACAGGGCTCTGACCTGACCCTTTAGTAGTAGTAGGAGGTGATCTAACTCTGCGAGTATTGGTGTAGTCCTTGGCAAAGTGTCCTATGCCTCAACAGTTAAAACAGGCTCCTATGGCCTTGTAGCATACCCCACCATGATTTCTACCATAAGTTTCACATTGGCTGAGAGGGTAGGAGCTTCTAGTTGTTCGACGACTGGACCTTGGTGGTCTCTGCCTTGATGATCCACCTCTATTATATCCCTGAGCTCGAGGCTCCTCAAATTCTTTTCTCTTCCCCAAATTACTGCTTGAGCTCTGACCCATAGGTTTCTCCCTATTCTCTATTTCATGTTGCCCTTGTGGGGGTTGGGTTTGTACTTGGGCTTGGGCTGACAGATTATCAGCCATTTATTGAAAGAAAGTGGCCATTTGCTGGGCCATTTGTGCAGTAATTTGTACCGGTAAAACAGGTACAGTCAGGCTTTCGACACTTTGTGGAGCTGAGGCCTCAACTTGTACCTCAGCCTCTATCGATTGATCGACTGAACGATCACCCTCTTCCATAGTCAATTCGAGGATCTTAGACCTCCTGAACAAATAACACAAGGAGATTTCCTCCCGTTAGTGCATATTTACAATGTAATGCACTGCATGTATCAAATAATAATATTGAGCAGTTGTACTATGAAGAAAGAATATTCAAATTACAGGTCAAAACATATTTTAAAAACTTTACTCTGATACCACTAAAACATGCCACACCCAACCCCTCTGTAAGACATAACATGATCCTGTAGTATACCTAATGAATTACTAACTTCGTCTACTGATAACCCATTAAATACACTACAAGGGATTTTAAAACTTTTCTTACTTCTTGTTACAGTGGTGAGCGCTATTTACAGGTGTTAAAACTTTTTTTTTTTTTGAACTGAAGTGAAACAACTAACACATTTGGATTATTAGTAATTTCTGTAAAAATTTTCGCAGAGTGCCATCTGTATTTTGGAATAAAATAGTTCTTCAAAAACCTGTAAAGAGTACTTCAAATATATTTCTCATTCTCAAACTCCAACATTTAATAAACTCAATATGTTTCTCAACTTAAATCCACAGAAATTTTTCAGTATTTTCAAAGACTGAGATAAAAGAAATATATCACAACTTTTACAAGCCAAAATAATTTACAACTTATTTTACAACTTCAATGTACAACTTTAAATTACAACTGCTCAAAACCAAGAACACTATATACATACAGTGAACATACATTAAAATACAAAATGCAAAATATAGTATACTCAATATACCCGATTATCTCTCACTGAAGCACTAGCAGCCTAGTTTACTGCCCTGTCAGTCTATCTATCTGCAACAGCAATGAAAAGCTATCGCTGAGTAAAATTTACTCAGTGGTGCACAATAACAATTTGAAATGCGATATATAAATCTTTTATTGACAATTCACAAATCAAATAATTCACAATTCCATTTCACAATTCACAAAGTTCATATAACACCATTTGATCAAAGAACTGAATAATACAGTTTTGCCAATCAATAACACAATTTGATCAAAAACTGAATAATACAGTGTTGCTAATCAATAACACCATTTAGGCCATTACACAATTTTTTTCCACATGCCGCTTTGTACACCACGACAAGACACACTCACCCGAATAATCGAAATCAATGAGGGAGGAAGCTAGCTAAATAATGAGTACTCATCCATACTCACCGCAGACTGATAAGTCAAAGAGGGAGGAACATAATCACACTCACCCTAGACTGATAAGTCAAAGAGGGAGGAATATAATAACAATGTCATGCTAAGTGTGAATCAAAACAATTCCAAATCACAATATTTAAATATTTCATACAAACCACAAATCATATTTTATCTAAAAATTTCCATTTGCAAAGTGGGCAACACAATAATTTCCAAATAAAATTCCCAAAGCCAAAACAATAAAAAATTATTCATAACTCAATTCTCCAAAAAAATTTTCTAGTAAAAGCAGTGAATATAAAAAGTATTGTGCACAGACACAATTTAAAACTACAATGCCCAAATAAATTTTTAAGTAGAAAATAAGAAATCAAAATTATTATGCACAAACAAATTTTAAAATAATAACACACAAATAATCATAATTTATTTCGATTGAAAAAATTCAAAAGAAATAACTATTGTGCACAAACCTCTGATAATTGTCTCTTGCCTCTGACTCAGTGTTTCCTTCCCTTTCCCTGAGTCTTTGCTAACTAAAATACACAATTTGAAGTGTTTCAGTACTCATTTAAACCGTCTCCAACAATAAGGCTTAATACTTAATTTATTCAATTCTATTATTTCTTTAGTCAACCTAAGATGTTGACCCTCGATGCAGTCTAGGTGAATTAGGCTTTAATGTTACCAATATGTCACATTTGTAGCCTTTTAGGGTTGGTACATGTTATCCAATTCATTTCCATGTATATTACGTTTTATTGCAATTTATCGGATTCCGGTATACCAATTTGACCTAACCAGATGACCTAGTTCCCTCAGTTTTCGGATTTCGGTCAAAGCTACAAACTTGTATATCAATGTCTTGTTACACGCGGGACAAAATTTCAGGTGATTCTGAGTTATGTAGACCAAGTTATGGTCATTTTACTATTGCTGGTCAAAATGCATCAAAATGGTCACTTTAGGTCACTTTTAGGTGACTTTTGGTTCAGCCAGTTTTTGGACCCGAATTTGTGCAAGCTATTTGACTTGCTTATGGTCATTCTGGGCTTTCGTGTCTTCATAAGACTTGTAGATATATGTCTCAACTATTCATGGTAAAACTTTCAGGTCAATTGGACCTGTTTTGAGTGAGTTATGGCCAAAACACTAACTGCTGCCCAAATGGTCAATTTTCAGGCCTTAAATGCACTAATACGGATTTGGTCATTTTTTAAGTTACCTTCCAAGCAGAATTTTGGTAAGCTTCCTTCATGAATGTTGGCACATTTTGTGCCTAGTTTCACCTCCAATTGGTCTCATACCAATTGGAGCCACACACTTAAGGTTCTAAGCCAAAATACACACTGCCCTATTGCACATTGTTCATCACTCATCAAAGGACACATTTAACATTACCAAGTTACACATTCATGCCATTTATGTTTTGTACCACAATATAATCGCATTTCACAACACATTTTTGGTCATTTTGGCAGCTTATAACCACACTCAATGTGCACATTATAGTCCAGAATTTACCGAGTTCAAGTTACAACAATTTAATCACATAACCTGGCTCATTTACATGTCCAAACTCATACCCTTATGCACATACACAAGCTGCCATAACAAGTATCATAATTCAACAATAATATTCCATAAACCAAACCATGAAGCAACATATTTTGGTTCACAATTCAAGCTGCCGATTTGTACCTAACTTTCAATTAATTTCCAAGCTTCCAAAATCAAGTATACATTCACATATACTTAGTATACATCACCCAACTTATTCTTACACACATAAACAGTTCATCAACACTTTAATCTAGCATTTATATACAAGGATAAACTGCCCTTAAGGAGTTTCCATGGCTGCCAAAAATATACATCTCCCTTCAAATATCAAACTCTAAAAATCTTTCCACAATTCAAGTACCCATAACATCCTCACAAACTTTAATGAAGCAATAATAAAAAATACTTACTTACCACTTTGGAAACTCTTCAAAACCTCTCCAAAACTTGGTCTTCTTGTTGCCTATCTACTGCCCAAGGTGTATGGACAACTTTTAATGAAGGGAAGTGCAAAGAAAGAAGCTTAGATCAAGCTTGCATAAAACTTTCAAGTGGATGGCAATGGAGGTTCTTCTTGGGAGCAATTCAGCTGGAATTTTGAGAGGTGAGGAAGATGACAATCTGCTGGTCCAACATGAAGATTAAGTGGTCCACTTTGGTGAGTTAGTGGAGCACTATTGAAATTTAATGTTAGTTTATTCATAACTTTCTTTATTACCACATTAACTCCCAATTTTTGCAATTTAAATTATGTACCACCCATTTAATTTTTCATGACATTTTTCAAGTGTAATATCATGTATTTTTAATGAACATTTTGGTCAAAAGACAACTCGGGGTGTCAAATGACCACAATGCCCCTCTTCAGGTTACATTCCCAATTTTTCGGTAATACCGGGTTTTGTCCGTTTTTCGATTTCTCACTTTTTCTTTGTACTAATTAATTAATTTTTCTTTGATATTTCTAATGGTATTTATACTTTAATATACATTTATTTAAGTCCTAAAAATATTTTCCAAGGTTCCCTGCGGTCCAGGGCTAGTCAACGGTCCACGCCGCGACTTCCCGGTGTGGTCACCCATCGCTAGGGTTCTCGGCTCGTTTAACTTGGTTACATTTCATTGCTATTATTTTTCCTTTATTTTTCTTGTATTTTATTTTCTTGTATTTCATTATTTTATGTCTCCTCACTCATATCCAAGTGTAGTTCTGGGCATCCTAGCTATCCGGATAACACTAGTCACCAGAACAGTAGAACGCACTACCGAACATAGGGGTGTTACAGGTGAAAGTAAAGATAGAGCAACTGAGTGAGATTTCCTGTAGTTGTGCCTTGAAGACACATTCATATTAACTCCAGGTATATCACAGGTATACCCTTGTGCATCGGTTTTAATGCATCCATGTAATTATATGTATGTAATTTATTTGAGTAATTGTACAAGAACTTCTATAATATTATTTTGGATATGTAAATAAAAATGCAAATTATTATAATATCCAAATTTCTTCCTGAGTTTTGAAATCCATATATGGTTTTCTTTATGTTAAGTATGGCTTAGAAAAATTGGATTGAGTTAATTGTGTTGAATGGGGATATGAAAATGATTTGTATTGGATTAGTGGTTGAGTAAAAACATTGGGAGTGTTTTTTTTTTTTTTTTTTTTTTTGCAAGTTTTGAAGATTTGTTTTCTCAAAATACAGCTGGCACTCTGTCCGAATTTTTGTAAAAATCACGGAGATTTTAAATATCCAAAAATTTGATTTATAACTTAATGTCAAATAAAGGTTTTTAATATTTGTGAAAAATTTACCCACCACTTTCAAAATGAATGAAAATTGTTTTAAAATCCCTTGTAGTATATGTCACACCCTACTCTCCCGTAAGATGTAACATGCTCCCATAGTACACCTAATGAATTACCGTACTTCGCCTACCGATAACCCATTAGATATACTACAAGGGATTTTAAAACAATTTTTGTGAAATTTAAATCATCGATTAAAATCTGATGTTATAAAATTTTTTCAAAATTTCGGCAAAATGCCGATTGTATTTTGAGAAAACAGTTCTTCAATCCTGCAAAAGAAAATACTCCCAATATGTTTTCTCAAATATAACTCCAATAACTTCATTTCAATTCACAATTCAAATCTCAATAAACAATCAATTCATTTTCAAACCAATCTCATCATAAAGAAACATTTCATTGATTACAAGACTCAAAATTTATATTACAAAACTATTCAAGTAAATGAAATCTCAAATTTACATTTACAATAATTTACATTTAATTACATATCAAAATATTTTACAAGAGTTTTTATACAACTGCTCAACTAATTTACATACATATTATTACGTGCATACATCAAAACCTGTATACATGGGTAAACCTGGAGCTGATTTGAATGTCTCTTTAAAGAAGCTTACTCAATTGCTCTATGCTCTTTCCACCTGCGATAGCATACAAAGCTATCGCTGAGTGGTAAACTCAGTGGTGCACAACTATAATTTAAAACATAGTACAATATATATTGACAAAATTTATAGCAAATAATTTGGAAATCTGAATACTCATCAAATTCCAAAAACTCAAAATATTTATTGCCAATAATATAAATCATTTGTATAAAATGACTTTGATCACGAAATTCAATTTATCAAATCATAACATTTAAGGTAATTCCAACAATTTATTGGAAATAAAGATTAATTCCATCAAAATCAATTATACATAAATCATGATTGAAATCACAATTCTTTACTATTCAAAAATCATTCTTTATTTCAAGAACCATTCTTTATCCCAAAAACCATTCTTTATCTCAAAAATCATTATTTATCTCAAAAACCATTATATATCTCAAAAACCGTCCTGTATCTCACTAACTATGCGAGACTAATCCGTAAGGGCCATCTTCGGGGTGATTCTAACTCCTTATGGTCGGGAGGTCGAATCGGATTCTAACTCCCTATGGTCAGGGAGGTCGAATCGGATTCTAACTCCCTATGGTCGGGGAGGTCGAATCATCATGCACAGTACACACCACAATAATGAATATTCCGTAAGGGTCATAACAAATAAGAATCTTAGAGCTAATCTCTAATAAGAGGAGAATCTAAGCTTGTGCACGTACCATGGTAATCAAAACACAACTAACTCTATTGTTTTCTCAACAAATGAGAGAGATGGGTAATAACCTAGTCAAGCATCTATAGTGAGATATAAAATAATATCACAATCCTTTTAGTGAGCATAAATCACAATACAATTCGATTCAAAGTCAATTCCAATATCCAACAATTTTTATGCTCATCACAATTCAAATCATAAATTTGCATATTTCCATGCAAATTGCCCATCATAATTCAAAACATGTTCTATCACAATTTTCCAAAACATAATTTATTCAATTCATAACAATGCTTAATACTTGTGGAAATACCATTTCACAAAGCTAAATTCATACCTATTATAACAATTTCAATAATTATTGAATTAAATCCAATGCTTGTTAAACATAATACATAAGAAAACTATGTCATTTTATCATATGAAATATTTAGAACAAAATCAGTTAAAAACTAGTTGTGTACAAACCTCTGATAAATGTCTCTTGGTCCTGACTCAGTGTTTTCTTCCCCTCCTCTGAGTCTTTGCTAACTGAAACACACAATTTGAAGTGTTTCAGTACTCATTTAAACTCTCTCTAACAATAAGGCTTAATAATTAATTTATTGAATTCTATTATTTTCCTTAGTCAACCTAAAATGCTGACCCTCGATACACGCTAGATGAATTAGGTTTAATATTACCAATATATCACATTTTATAGCCTTTTAGTGTTGGTACATGTTACCAAATTCCTTTTCAAGTATATTGCATTTTATTCAATTTGTCGGATTTCGGTGTATTATTTTGACCTAGCCGGATGACTTAGTTCTCTCAGTTTGCAGGTTTCGGTCCAAACTACAAACTTGTAGGTCTATGTCTTATTGCACGCGGGGCAAAATTTCAGGTCATTTTGAGTTGTGTAGACCAAGTTGTGGTCCATTTACCAATGCTGGACAGAATGCACCAAAATGGTAACTTTAAGTCATTTTTAGGTCACTTTTAGTTCGGCTAGTTTTAGTACCTGAACTTGTGCAAGCTATTTGGCTTAGTTCTGGCCATTTCTGGGCTTTGGTGTCTTCATAAGAATTGTAGATATATGTCTAAACTATTTATGGTAAAACTTTCAGGTAAATTAGACCTATTTTGAGTAAGTTATGGTCAAAACACTAACTACTGCCCAAATGGTCAATTTTCAGGCTTTCAATTCACTAATCCGGATTTGGTCATTTTTCAAGTTACCTTCTAGGTAGAATTTAGGTAAGCTTCCTTCATGAAAGTTGGCACTTTTTGTGCGTAGTTTCACCTCCAATTGGTCTCATACCAATTGGAGTCCCACACTTAAGGTTCTAAGCCAAAGCACATACTGCCCTACTACACACTTCTTCATCACATACCCATTACACATTTTATACTTACCAAACTACTTCCTTCATGCCAATTCTGGTTTGTACCTTAACATTAACACACTTTACTTCACATTTTTTATCATTTTGGTAGCTTGTAACCACTCTCAATATGTACACTATAATACAGAATTTTCCAAAGTCCCATTTACAACAATTAAAGTCCCATTTACAATAATTCAACTACATGAACATACCTCATTTCCATGTCCAAATTCAAACAATTATTTTATATACACATGCTGCCATCAATGACAACATAATTCAACAGTATTTCATGAACTCAAACACTTCAATCTTCTTCATGGGGCTGCCACAAATTTACACATACCCATCAATTACAATTTTCACTTTTTAAGCTTCCAAATCATACCTTACACAGGGAATTCAAGTATAATACAATCAAACATTTAAATTATCATTCAAACCACTATCTACATGCAAGAATAAGTTGTTCTTATTGAGGTTCCATGGCAGCCAAAATGTACATTTCTACTAATTCATCAAACTTTAAAAATTCTTCCACAAATCAACTACCCACAACCTTAGTTACACTTTTAATGAAACAAGAATTGAAAACACTCACTTACCACTTTTGAAGCTTGACCAAAACCTCACCAAACCTCCTTAAAATTACTAGCAATATGCTTCCCAAGGTGTGTAGGCAAGGATTAACGAAGAAATTTGGGTGGAAATTGGCTTGATGATGATTGAATGAAGCTTCCTTCCATGGCCAGCTATGGAGTTTTCATGGAGAAGAAAAAATGAATTCGGCAAAGTGAAATTAAAGAGATGAAGATGATGAAATATGGCTGTTCACTTTGTCTCATATGCTTATATATGTCCCACTAAGGTCCACTAACTCAATTAAATAATAAGGTAATGTTAAACTTTTAATTATTCACATTATACCCCATAATTCTCCTTCATTATATTTCATTCCAACTTTAATTTTTCATGTAATTTCTAAACTTTAACACTACTTTTTTTTCATGGACATTTAGGTCAAAAGTCAACTCTAGGTGTCAAATGATCAAAATACCCCACTTTGGGTTATATTCCTGATTTTTCGGTAACACCTAGTTTTGTCGTTTTCTCGATTTCTCGTTTTTCTTTGTACTAATTATTTAATTTTTCTTTGATATTTCTAATGATATTTATACTTCAATAGATGTTCATTTAAGTCCTCAAAATATTTTCTAGGGTTCCCCGCTATCCAAGGCTAGTGAACGATCTACGCCGCAGCTTCCTGGTGCGGTCACCCATCGCTATAGTTCTTGGCTCATTTAACTTGGTTACATTTCATTGCTATTATTTTTCCTTTGTTTTTCTTGTATTTTTTTTTCTTGTATTTCATTATTTTATATCTCCTCACCCATATCTAAGTGTAGTTCTAGGCATCCTAGTTGTCTGGACAGATACTGTCACCAGAACAGTAGAACGCACTACTGAACATAGGGGTGTTGCAGTATATTTAATGAGTTATCGGTAGGTAAAGTATGGTAATTTATTAGGTGTACTATGGGATCATGTTATGCCTTACGAAGGGGTAGGGTGTGACAACAGCCTACAAGGTAAATAGTGCCTGGTGGTCTCATCACAGGCCTCGCACTGCACTTTAGTTTCATCCCAGGGCATAACAGGCTGCGCTCCATTGCTAGTATAACCAGAATCGACCAAACCATTTGCATATCCATGGGGATATGCAAGAAGGTTGGGAACATCTGCTACCTGGTCGATGCTAAAGGCATTGTCATCCCCAGAAGAGGAGAAGCACAACCAAAGCCTGGTGAACTATCAGAGCCACAGGAGGAAGCCCAAGAGCCACCCCACCATGATTCTCCAGCTCGTGTGCCTCCCTACACTACACCCCCGACAGACCCCATCCTTGCTTACCTTCAGAGAATGAAGACTACCATCAACAACAGGATGCACACGATCGAGGATAGTCTCAAGGAGGCCCACAACAAACTGCACATGATCATGGAGAGACTCGATGGCGAGGAACCATCATCACCATCAGAGACTTTTTAGAGCTAGGACATTAGGATAAAATTTTTCATGTAAAAATTTATATGCCCTAATCCTACTAAGTGCTTATAGGTCTTTATTCCTTGTTTTTTGTCCAAACTTTAAATTTCTTAATAACATAATATGCTTTTTTCTAATAATTCTGTGTGCTATGCTTTAATTTTGCATATTGTGCCTAACATTGAGGACAATGCCACATTTGATTTTGGGAGTACTGATGCATTTCATGCATTGCATTGCTGAATTATATCTATATCATACTAGTGTATCAAAAATCCAGAAAATTTTACAAATTTTAAATTTTGGAACTGGATTTTAACTTGGAACTATAATCTCAAAATTCAATGAGCTAATAATTAGACTACACGGGATGAGGAGTGAATGTATCTGGATAGCCAAAATGGCTTTAATCTTTATCTTAAAAAAAAAAAAAACTTACTCACCTTAGTGGAGCTAGACTAGTTAAACCCCTTCATAGCTATTAATTTGTCACATTGAACTTATAAAGTAAGGAGAAAATTTTTAAAATACAAGCAAACCTAAAAATGCCTAACTAGCCCTAGAACATGTCTCTTAGACCTATTAAGGCGAAATCCTAGTATATGCTCGATGAAGAAATGAATAAGGCATTATTTGATATAGCCTCACTAAGCCTTAGCCACTCTTAATTAGAATATATATCCCTTGTAGCCAATTTAAAACTTATATCCATCGCTTAAAAATTTGTTGTTTATCTGTTTTATTTACCTAGCCCCTAGCCAAAACACTTACCATATCCTTTTGAGGAAGCTAAATGCATAAGTAGAAAGTATATTAAGTGTAAAAAAAAAAAAGGGAAAATGAAGAGAGGATGTAGAACTCAAGAAAGAGTGCAGTGTGCAATTGAAATTAAAAAAAAATTTGTCATTCCAACCCAGCAAAAGCAATGAGTTTGGGGGAGAGGACAAAAGGGATATAAAAACTATATAAAAAAAAAAAAGAAGTCCCAAGATAAGTATCATGGAAGCATGCTTGGCACTATAAAAAAACCAAAAAGCCCTTCCTCTCTACACAAAATCAGTGAATAAACTTAGTATACTTGATATTTTATGCATACATGCTATTCTCATTTTTGCATTCCCTAAAAACCTTTCATTAGCAACTAAGTTATTAACCCTTTAGCCCCATTACAACCCTTTTAAAGACCTTTTGATCTCTTGAAGATGGTATGCTACATTAGTGGAGATAAAAAATTGAGATATGCCTATAGAGTTGGAATTGAGTCACTTCATCACAATTATCCATAATAGAGACAAATTTAGGGGCGTAACTGTTTCTCAAGTCTATCCTAATAAAACAGTTATTTGTGACTTATTAATAGCCTTGCATAAAGGAATAACTAGTTCTCCATGAAAAGTGTGAAGGTTAAAGCAGGTAGCTATTGAAGCCCTTGTGCCTTGAAGGAAGGGAATTGGTATAAAGGTTGAAAGAGTTCAATTGTGTGCAGATTGAGTTTATGATTATGTTTCAAAGTTTTCCCCTAATAAGTGTTCTAAAAAGGGTTTTGATTTGCTTGAGGATAAGCAAAAGTTTGAGTTTAGGGGTATTTGATACACTTGTATTATATAGATGTTTTTAAGTACATTTGTATAATATTTCATAGCATTTAGAATAGTAATCTCATGCATAACCACTAATTTCATTAACTTTTTAAAATTCCATTGCTAAGCTCTAAATTCCATGTTTTCTATATCATTTCAGGTATTTAGGTAAAGTTCCAGGGCATAGGAGTGCGGAAGGAAACTTGGAAAGGTCAAAGGATTGAGACAAGCTACTGATACAAAGTACATAGGTCGTGTAAGTAAAGCCACAAACCCATATAACCTATTGCCAGAAGAAAGTCACAAAGCCAAAGAAGAAGCAAAAGTACACGGGTCGTGTAATTAGACCCGTGTAATCTATAGAGACTCGTGTAAGTCTCTGTTGGGCACAAGCTTAAAGAATTCTCCAAAAACAGAAGAACACGGGTCGTGTAACTAGACCCGTGTACTCAGCGCGGACCCTTGTCAACTCTTGTGCTAATGTAAGATGCAACCATTCAGCTCCTGTAAGTTACACGGCCTTGGGTCGTGTAGTGACACACGAGCCGTGTGCCATGCGGTAGCCAGTTTCCTAATCCGAATTCCAACTCCTGTTTACACACTCCAAATAGACTCTTAATGCTTTTGGGAATCAAAAGACCTAACCCTAGACCAGCTATTATAAATAGAAGCAGAAAACGATAACAGAGGGAGAGCTCTTCTTTACAGTTTAACCTTTCTGCAGGGCTTTTTGGAGTTTTTTAGAAGGGTTTTCATTTTTCATACTTGCATCCTCAGTAGCCGTCTTGAAGAGTAGAACACCAGCATAGAAAGGGAAATCCTCAGCTGAAGTTCCGCAAGGATCAAGGCTGCAATCATTCCTCTTCAGTTCTTTTATTCTATTTCTCTAAACGGACTCTTTATGTTCTTTTATTTTATTTTCTCCGTGTTTGTTGAACTCACCATGAGTGAGTAATTCCTTTATTCTAGAATTAGGAGAGTAACATTTGCAATTGTTATTATGGATAAATATTGGGTTTTGTTTATTGGATTTGAGTTTAGTTCTTTGATTCAACTTCTTGTGATCTTAATGCATGCTATGTGTTGGTACCCACTTAGTATTAATTGCAGATATTAATTGAAGGACTGAAAGGTGAAGGTTAATATTAGAAAATCGAGATCTTGAACCTAGGAAATCTGACCTAGAGATAGGTGATACCTTTGTGGAATTCCAAAATTAATCATAGATCTTAAAAGGTTTTAATTAATTTGATCACCTCGAAAGTAGGGTTTAGGTTAATTAAAATACACCTTAAGTGCATTGAGAGAGGACTTAGGATATGTTAGGATTAATTTCCATCAAAGCAATTACTCTCAATCCAATGAATAGACAAGATTAAAATCCATAGTAAGGTTGCAGTGTGAAATCTTAATTCTGGAATTGCTTTTATAAATAGTTTAATTCAAAAATTACTTTTAGCATCTAAAATAGGTTTAACTCATTCTCCATCTATATTCGGTAGCCTAAACAGCCAAAATTGCCGTGTAGCCTAGTACTTGCTAATTAAATTCCTCATGGGAATGATACTTCACTCATCACTTTATTGCTTATTAGCGATTCGTGCACTTGCGATGGTTGAAAAACCAGCAAACAATGGTACAATAATATAATAAAATGCAATATATGTAAATTAAATTAGCTAACATGCTGTGTGGAGTAAGCATAATTTACATATGAGTTTTCATAAAACAATTTGATTGTAATGTGGGTTTTATAATGTCAAATGTTTTTAACCTCTACATACATTTACTATGTAATAAATTCTGGGTACTTTCCATATTTTCATGATCTTTGGAATCGTTCCCTTTAGAGGATCTTTACCTTTCTTTACATTGTTGTACAACTTTCTTGCTTACTTTTAGTGCCCAAAGTAACCTCTAACAGACTATTAAGACTGGATATGCGGGTCTACTAGCACTGGACACTCGGTGCCTACTGGGTATGTAATATCAGGCATAAAGCCATGGAAATAATCACATCGGACACTCGGTGCCTACACGTGATTATTTAACTCATCATCAATAAGGGATAACCATATCAGACACTCGGTGCCTGCCCATGGTATCCTGGCATAGAAGCCGTGTGTAATACTGCTAATGGCATTAAGTACAACATAGGTCCCAATCACAAATTCACATATCATATATGTTCATCAAGCTATTGGCATTAAGTACAATTTACATTTCAAGCCATTTTATGGATATTTCATAAGTTCCAGATTTGGTCCTTTAAATTCTCTAATAGATTTGGCCAAGATGCAGTAACAATTTGGCCATACTTTCTTCATAAAATTTATAGGTTCATGTCTTATGTTTATTTTAGTATACCTAATAAGTTACCGAACTTTGTCTACCGATAACTCATTAAATATACTACAAGGGATTTTAAACCAAATTCAATTCATTTTTAGATGTAAAGTGAAGTTAAAGCACTATTAAAAGTCTTTAATTGGAGTTTAGGTCACAAGTTTGAATTTTAATTAATTTGGCATTTTGAAAATTTTATAAAAATGTCGACAGAGTGTGTAACATCCTCCCGGTAGCAATTCCGCACAGTCTACTGTTCCGGTGACCGATGTCGGTCCGGACAGCTAGAACGTCCGGAAAAATATTCAAATCAAAGTGAGGGACCATAATTAACTCAAATATTAATGAGAAAAATTTAGTAAAAATTTTAGAAATAAAATACAGTTAAGTCAAAAGAGCCGGTGCCCAAGCGATGGGTAACCAGAGGTAAGTTGCGGTTCTCGCAACGAGGAGCCCTAGACCCGGGGGAAAAATTATAAAATAATTTTTGGGACTCTAGAGAAGGGTCATTGAGGTTCCTATGACATTAGAATGCCAAGAAAATACTTAGAAAAATTTTTCAATCGGTACAGATAATTTTGACCCGTTAAGCCAAACTGAGGGCATTTTGGTCATTTCGCCTTCCGAGGTGATTTTTGGCCGACTTGTCCAGTTGAGTAAATAATTAATAGGACATAAAATATAAATAAATATTACTAAAAATTAATGTGAAAATGAGTAGAGAAAAGAAGAAAAGAAAATGAAAGAAAAACCTAAATATGACATCACATGATGTCATTTGGAGGGCTTCCAACAATCACAACCTAATAAGCCAAATTAAAAAGAGAAGAAAATGACAAATGAAGACACAAAATTTCTGGTTCTTCTTCTTCATTTGGACGTGAATCTCTCCCTCTCCCTCCACCATTTTATCAAGCTTTGAACTTGATTTTCTCTTCATCCACTCACTAAAACCCATAAGTCTCTTCATCAAAAATTAATCCCACACCTAGACAAAGCTTTTGGCAGCCTAGAAAAGGAAGGAAAGTGAAGTTTTAGCTTGAAGAAATCTGCCCTACAAGAGGTTAAAGTGAGGTTAGTGCTATCCTTTCACTCTCACTCCTTTAATCCTTGTTAAAGCATCATTTTAAGTTAAGAAATTGTAAGAGTTTGAAGTAAGTTATATGTGTTAGGGCATCTTTAATTTTTGGCAGCCCTAAGGAAGGATGAGGTTGATTGTTTTAATGAATTTAGAATGGATAGAAATGTTGTTTAAGGTATGAATATGCATGGATGTTGAATTAGTGTGCTAATTGAGGTTTATGGATAATTTAAATTGGACATTAGGGTTTTGAGAAGTGAAACTTGGATTTAGCTTATGGAATTGTGAAAGAACATTATAAGAATTAGTGACCATTTTAGGTATGTTGACCATGAATTGGACTGAAAAATAGTATAGCCAAGTGAATGTGTAGGCTGCCTTGTTAGTGCAGCAGAGGGACTGAAAAATTCAGTCCACTTGCACTGCCATAACTTTGGCTGTGTAGGTCCAATTGATGTTTGGCCAATTGGACATGAAACTAGACTTATAATGGCACATTTTTGCTGAAGAAACCATGCCCAAAAGACCAAAGCAAGAGGACCAAAACTTGGCCCCAATCCGGATACCCTACAAATAGCCCCTACAGAAATGACCAAGTGAACAGTAACTGTTCATTTGGCCATAACTCACTGTAGAGTGGTCAAATTGACCTGAAATTTTTACAGAAACAAGATAGGATATAGAAAAACAACTTTCATGAAGAAATCTACCCCAAATTATGCTATTAACCCATTCAAATTATTGAACAAAGTTGAGTTATCAAACCTGCAACTCTGCAGATTTACATTTGAACAGTAATGTTTGGATGGCTATAACTCTCTCTAGAAAACTCGGATTTAGGCGATTCTTGAACCGATGGAAACCTAAGGCATGGTAGAACATTTCATATGATGAAAGTTAGACCAAATTATGAACTTAACTTGGTCAAATTACTGACCAAAGTTGGACCAAAATCTGCCAAAACCCAAAATTTCAGCAGGAACAGTACCCGTGAACAGTAAACTTATTTTGGCCATAACTTGAGCTACAAAACTCCAAATGGAGTGATTCAAAAAAAGAAATTCAACTAGACAAAATAAGGAACAACTTTCATGTTTACCATTTCCTCAAATTCCCACAGCAACAATGCTTAATGGAATAGTAAAGTTAAGTTTCAAAAACCGAAAATTGGCAATTTTGCCAAATGACCTAAGCTTTGAGGAAGTGACCAAAACTAACAAGTTTTAAATGCAAAATGTGGTATGTTGGGAATGCCAAAACCAATGTACATAATTTCTACCTAAAAGTCAACATTTTTGTTGACCAAAGAGGTGAATAGTGACACCAAAACTTGAAATTCAAAATTTGAAATTAGAAATGCATCTAGGGGAATTTAAATTACAATTGGCAATTAATACTAGCAAATGTAAAACTCAAAATGTGGGATCTTGGTGTAATTAGAATTAACATATCCCTTAAGTATGAAAAAGTCAACATTTTGGTTGACTAGTAAGGTGAATAGTAATCAAAATAATTAGCAAATTAAGATGAAGACCTAGAACCAATTCTAAGCCTAAATGCTTAGAATGGTATGACAAATGTGGACTATGCATCATAGTCAAAATTGTTAAAAAGGGAATTAAGAGCATAAATTTGAAATCCATGAAATTTTCATGGATTACTTGAAACATGAAGAATAAGTCACCAAATAGATGTAAATAGATAGTTAAGACTTATATGCCCATCACAAATGGAATTCATAAAATATTAGTAACTCAACTTGAAATATAAAATTTGTAATTACATAAGTAGATTCTTGAATGTATAAATGAGAAAGGAAAAATGTTTTGAATACAATGGTACATGTGAACCATTGTTTAGAATTGTAATCAATATGAATAACATAATGAATGGAAAAATAAACCGTATTAATGTATGAATGAGACATTAGTTCTCATTATTGTAAAGAGGAGAAGTATTTTGAATACAATGGTATAAAAGGATAATTGATGTGAATTGTGATCATATAAATGATCAAATGAATGTATGAATTATGATTGAAATTTATCATGAAATAATGAAGTCATAAAGCACAATATATTAATATTTTAAAATATTAATTGCCCTAGTATACCTAATAAGATTGGTTTGGATAGTTTGGCATGCCAATAGGGTATTGTTTTAGCAGTACTGCGAAAGGCTTTATGCCTATATTCATGGCTTTATGCCCGTATTCATGGCTTTTATGCTCGATTATGTGTTATCATGGTTTTTTAGCCATACTGACTGCATACATGGTTGACGTTCTGCGTCCCATGGTATGATGGCCCGAGGCACCGCGGTGTCCAGTGCCAACGACCCGTTATCCAGTCCAGTCGTCTAGTATAGGTTACTTGGGCAGTCAATTAAAGTATTATTCAATTCAGGCAGCTAAGTTAAGTTAAGTATAATGAAAATCCAGTACAATTAAATTAAGTATTGAATGAATAACCAAAAGAGATTAGCAAAAGAAATATAACAAAAATATAAATTGCGTAATCATGGACTTGAAATACAATACAGATAGAATAAATTATATACCTGCTAGTATTACTGAAAAGTTATAAACTAAGCACTTCCAAAGAGGAACAAACTAGTATATAAGATCGTTGATACTAAAAATACCATACCAAATTAAATTGATTCTTGAGTATCTGAATTATCATTTATTTCTTTCTTTACTTGTATATATTATTTCTGGTTATATTATTGCACCACTAAGCAGAAATGCTTAGCGCGATGGAATTGCTTCCTCGCGCAGGTACTGAAGGTAAAACCAGTAGACTGTCCACTGAGATTTTTGGAGTCCAGATCTGCAGAAGTGTCAAAAGAGTTCAAGATTGTCACCTCCTCAGCAATGCATGTAGATAGGGCTCATTTTATACATGTTATGTATATTGTTCATTCCTAGCACATTGTAAATTATTTGTATATCTTGTACAAAATAAACTCATGTAATTAACCTATGAATTATGGAAGCTATTCAAAGTAAGTATTTTAGTATGTGAATTGAATTTGAGTTATAATGAGATTATACTTGTGAATATTGAGATATTGAAAATCTAATGAGATTTCTGAGAAATCTGGATACTGTACATTATGTTTGAAAATTTTTGAGACTATTAAGTTTGAGAAATTGAGTATATATTGAAATTGTCTTTGGCAGGTTCAGAAGAACTGTTAGTCCAAATTACAGCCGACACTTTGTCGGATTATCGTTAAAATTTTTGAAATTTCCAATTTAGTTAGATTTTGATAAAAGTAAAAATAGCCTAAATCTTCAATAAAGTTTTTGAATAAATAAATCAAGGACTGTAATGAAATCAGATAAAATAGAGTGCTCCGGCACACTGAGTGGCATAACTTGCTCGGCTACACTATAGTCGGGTAAGGGGTGTCACAGAGTGTCGACTGTAATTTGAGAAAACAGATCTTCAAAACCTGTTAAAAACTAAATTCAATTCATTTTTAGATGCAAAGTGAAGTTGAAGCACTATTAAAAGTCTTTAATTGGAGTTTAGGTCACAAGTTTGAATTTTAATTAATTCGACATTTTGAAAATTTTATAAAAATTTCGACAGAGTGCCGGCTGTAATTTGAGAAAATAGTTCTTCAAAACCTGTTAAAAACACTTCCAGTAAAGTTTTCAACCACAATTCCAATTAATCTCAACAATCCAACTCATTTCAATCAACACAATGCAACACATTTTCAATAAATCTCATCATCATTAATTTTAACTCAATTTACATATAAAAGTCTCAATCTACAAAGCAGAAAAAAAAAAAAACCAAAAATAATATCATTACAAACTTTACTGTACAACTGCTCGACTAGTTCAATAGATATATATGAACAAAATTTATATCAAAAGAAATCACAAGGGTATAAAATATTATACTCGTACAAGATCCACAAAGAAGATCCCTTCATCATGGCTAAAAATTTCACTCTATCGCCTTATCTTTCCTCTCACAATGATAAAGAAGAAAAAGCTATCACTAAGTACTATACTCAGTGGTGCACAATAAAAATTTAAAGTTGTTAAACATAAAAGCATACATCGCTAAAAAAATATTTAAATCCTTTCACAATTACATTTCATGAAATTGATGTCAATATTTATAATACCATTTTATCAAAATAATTTATAAATCATTGTGTTGCTAATCAATAACACAACTTAAGTCATGATACAAAATTTCCAATCAATGTTGTGTTGTACACCACGATAAAGAAATCTAAACCCCACTAATCAAAATCAATGAGGGAGGTGGCTAGCTAGCTATATGAGTACTCATTCAATCTCAACCTCAAACTGGCAAGCCAGAAGGGGAGAAACATAGTCAATCTCAACCCCATAAATGGAGGAGGAACATAGTGATATTGCCATGCCAAGTGTGAATGCAAAACTAAATCCAAAATCATATTGTTCAAAAATTTCATGCAAAACACTAAGCAATTTTCATTACAAATTTTCATGTATAAAGTAGGCAACACAACATTTCTCAAGGCATTAATAAGCATAATTTGTTTCCAAAACGCATTCAATAAATTTTCTAGTAGCAAACAAGAAGTGAAAAATTATTGTGCACAAATCTTGTATTTTAGCTTTGACTTAGTCCACACTCTTCCCTTCCTTAGAGGGCTCCTTTTGTAACACCCCTATTTGCATAGCCTAGTATATTTTACTGTTCTGGTGATCGGTATCGGTTCGGACAATTAAAGGGATTATAATCATATCTAAGACAACTGGATAAGTCCTGAACGCAAATAATTAGTAATTGCCAAATAGTTAAGTATAAAGAAAAAAAACAAAGCATAAAAAGTTAAATGAGTTGGGAGTCACAGCGATGGGTGACCTTCCCAGGAAATGACTGCGAGGTCAGTCTTAACTCAAATTTTGAACTGAAAAATATGACGTCGCAGTCCTTAGGACTATTGCAAACACAGTGGAAAAGAGAAAATCATGAAAAAGAGTTGTTAACCAGGTCAAATAATTAGGTCAGGGATCCGGAAGAAATATCAAATAACTTATAAACTGGATCAAACCGGCGAGGGACAAATTAGTCAATTCACCCCTAGAAGTGACTCCTGACCTAATTGTCTAATAAAATTTAAGAAATGAAAATTTTGAAATATAGATTTAAATTAAAGAAGTGTGAAGAAAACAAAAGAAAAAGAAAAGAAAATGAAAATTGAATTATGACATCACCCAAGATGACATCATGCACGACCATAAAAAAAATTTCCAATTAATTATATTTTTGACCAAGTCAAATAAGAGATAAAAATAAAAAAAATTAAAAGAAATGAAATTTGGTCTTCTCTTCTTCATTGTTTCCGTGACTCCCTCTCTCTTCCTTCATCTTCCACTATTGTTAAAGAATAAAAAGCTTAAATTTCTTTGGTTCCCTTCTATAAATCCCCCAAATCCCAACACTAAATCTCATCCTTAGACCTAAATAAACTATTTGGGAGCAAGAAGGAAGAGAAAAATTGGAGAATTGAAAAGCTCCATATGAGGTAAATCTCTGTCCTAACTTAAATTGATTTATGCTTATAGAATTAACATTCAACAAGAGAAAATTACTTAGAAAAGTGAAGAATTCATGCTTGTATGGGAATAAAGAAATTTCAACAGCCATGGTACCCTAGGGTTTTGATGGTGTTTAGTTAGATTAGACATGAAATCTTGGTGAATTAATGTTGTATAGGTGATTTGTATGTTTAAATTGCATGAATTGAGAAATTTAAAAAATTAGGCTTCTTGATTTAGGGTTTGGAAAAGAAAAATTGTAGAAAATGGTCAATGGATGCAAATGATCTTAATGAGGGTTAGAAATGGTCAAATGGGACCATTTGTAGTGTGTGTGAATTGCTAGAACCAAGTTTCAATTCAGATTGGTTAGGGTCAATATGCAGACAGCTTGACCTAGGTCCCTTTCAGGGACTAAAACTGAAAATTTACTAATCCAATTAGTGTGAGGTCAATTGGGAATAAAACTAGACACAAAATGGACCATTTTTTATTTAGGAACCATTCCCAGAAAATGACCATAACTTAGTGAACAATTAGGACAAATCCGGATTTGGGTACACTGCCCTGTACAAAAATGACCAAATGAACAATAGTTATTTAAATGACCATAACTTGGTCTAAGAAGGTCCAAATGACCTAAATTTTATATTGATGGAAAGATGCAACATAGCACTACAACTTTCATGAAGAAAATAAACACAAATTTTGACCATAACCTATCTGAAAAACCACCTGCAGTCAACACACCAAAAACTGCCAATATCCAGAAAATGCCCAGAATTATGGGTAACACCAAATCTAGCCAGCCTTAGGAAAATAGGCATAACTTGGGCTACAAAACTCTAAATGGAGTGATTCAAAAATGAAATTAAAGCTAAGATAATAAGTAACAACTTTGATGAAGAAAACTTATCCAAATTTCAATAGCAACTTGACTAATGAAATAGTAGAAAACAGGGGACCAAAATTGAAAATTTGTAATTTCTCTTAAGAGACTTAGAAATTGAATTGGTAATTAATGCCAACAAATTTGACACCCAAAATGTGGTATATGGGTGCAATTAGAACTAATAAACCTATTAAGTATAGAAAAGTCAATATTTTGACTTTAATAGTGCCACCATACACAAAAATGTGAAAGACCCAAATTTTATAAACCGTAATAGGTAGGATAAGTCTGCAAAGAAATTGTTAGAATTTAAGTATTAGAAATGAATATTGAAGCACTTTAAATTTATGTGTTTCAGTTGGAAAGGGATCTTCGAAGGAGAAACGAAAGTTTGGGTAAATTGAGTTGACAAAAGAGGTTTGTGCACAACTAGTTTTTTTATTGAATTTTTTTTGAATATTTTACATAATTAAATGATTTTATTTTTCTTTTTGCACTATGCTTATCAATTATGGGATTTATTTCAATGATTATTGAAATTGGTATAACAAGCATGAGTTTAGTTTTGTGAAATATTATTTCAACAATTATTAAGTATTGTTTTGGACTGGATAAATTATGTTGGGAAAATTGCATTGGAATTATGTTTTAAATTATGACGGGCAATTTGCATGAATAAAATTATGGAATATTGGAATTGATCTTGAATTAATATTGTGTTGTGATTTATACTCACAAAAAGGACAAAGAAATGCATGATATGATTTTATATCTCACTATAGATGCTTGACTAGGTTATTACCCGTCTCTATATCATTCGTTGATGAGACAATGGAGTTGGCTTTGTTTTGTTTTGAATACCATGGTATGTGCACAGGCTTAGATCCTCTTCTTATTAGAGGTTAGATCTAAGTAATTGTTATTGCCCCATTGGAAATTGCATTATTGTGTTGTGTACTGTGCACAATGATTCGACCTCCCCGACCATAGGGAGTTCGAATCACCCAGAAGATGGCCCTTTCAGATTAGTCTTGCATAGTTAGTGAGATGAAGGATGAGTTTTGATTGATAAGGAATTATGATTTTAAATGAGATTGTGCACAAATGATTTTGTTAAAAAAATTATTTATTTCCATAATTGCAGGAATTATTTTTATTGTTCAGTTGTGATTTGACAAATTGAAATTTTGATCAAGGTTATTTTAACAAGGGACTATTATTATTGGCAATGAAAAGTTTAACATTTGGAAATTGGTTAAGTTTTGAGATTTTCAAATGTTTGGTATAACTATTGTCAATGTATATTGTATTACATTTTAAATTATAGTTGTGCACCACTGATTTCATCACTCAGTGATAGCTTTGTATGCTGTCGTAGGTGAGAGTAGAGATAGAGCAATTGAGTGAGATTCCTGCGGCTGCACCTTGAAGACTGCTTGTGACTAGCCTCGACTATATTATAGGTATACCCTTGTATATTAGATTTTAATTATACATGTAAATATATGTTTGTAAATTATTTGAGCAGTTGTACAAAAACTCTTGTAATATTATTTTGGTATGTAATGAAAGGCAAATTATTGTGATGTTCAAACTTATTTTTGAGTTTTGTAATGGATGTAAATTCATTTTTCTCTAGTGAAATATGAATGAAGTCATTTAATATTATTTTTGAAGACAATTGAATTGAGAATTTTTTTGAATTATAGAGTTGGAAGAAATGATGTTGATTTGTGTTGTGGAAGTGGTTGATTTTGATGAAATGAATTATTGGAAGTGTTTTT